>NC_135426.1:8022500-8110000 GCF_051991245.1 Festucalex cinctus
CTCCAGGGCAAGTTCTTCTTCTGCACAGACAACTCAAAACAGACCAAGGCAGAGTGCAGGTCAGCTGTGGCCATGTCGGCTAATTGCATCCATCACAGAGGAATTGTGCAAATGTGTGTCTGTGTTGCGTTTTCTTCTCAGAGGCTCCTACATCAAGTACAAGGACGGTGATGTGGCCAAGCCCGAAAGAGCCCTGAGACAGTGGGAGAACAGCGAATTTAATTTTGACGATGTGCTGCAAGGCATGATGGCTCTGTTTGCGGTGTCCACCTTTGAGGGCTGGCCGGGGTGCGTGTCTGAATGCAAAAACACGCACCCACGCGTGCATGCTCCGACAGTACACGCGCCCGGTTTGTTGTCCGTTTCGGCTCATCAACGGCCCCTCCCCGCAGGCTCCTGTACAAGGCCATCGACTCTCACACCGAGGACGTGGGTCCCATCTACAACTACCGCGTGGTCATCTCCATCTTCTTCATCATCTACATCATCATCATCGCCTTCTTCATGATGAACATCTTTGTGGGTTTCGTCATCGTCACGTTCCAGGAGCAAGGCGAGCAGGAGTATAAGAACTGCGAGCTGGACAAGAACCAGGTAATGTGGGATTTTTATTTTTTATTTTTTTTGTATTCCTTTCAATTTTCTAGTGCAGTGGTTCTTAACCTGGGTTCAATCTCAGGGGTTTGGCACACACAACCTGACTCAAATGATTCGTGATAATACACCCATGGCCATCATTGGCTCGGATGATAATGTTACATTACTTGGCCTATATGTGTCAGCTGTTTTTTGTTGTTGTTGTTGTTTTTTTGTTTTTGTTTTGTTTTTTTACACACATTACAACATAAGATTCAACCCCCCCCCAAAAAAAATAAATAAATAAATAAATAAATAAATAAATTACACATTAAAATATAAGACTAAGAAAATGACAAAGATTCAACAACAATATATATATATATATATATATATATATATATATATATATATATATATATATATATTAACACATTCACTGCCAGCCCAGCAAAAATGCATTATTTGACGTCTTTTTCCGTCAATGGCAGTCAATGAGTTAAAAGGCTTAAAGTAGCACTAAGGAACTTTTCAACCTTAATAAAGTATTTTCATAACTCTTCTGATGAAACATCGACTTAAAACTAGTTGAAAGGTACCTTTGCCATGGCCTGAGAGGGTTTGTATATTTTTTACTGGCACTAAGCAATTTTGAGGAGGATGGTAGGAACACTGCCACACAAAAAAAACAACGAATGTGCTGACTGCTTTATGGCATACGTCACTTCCCCCTTTCCCTATTCGTCACAAAGATGGAAGTCAATTTGAATACTGACGCACAATTACTGCTTTCCTGGCAGAAGCTGCAAATCAATTGAGAGGTTTTGTCTGAGGAGACAAAGAAGAAAAAAGGAAAAAAAAGAAAAAAGGAAGCTACCCTAATAAAAGGACATTCAAGGATCAACATTGGCCCGGCTTTCACTTGCTGGTGTGAGCTCCAAAATGGTGTAATGCGCTTGTCCTCATGGGAAATGTGGTCTCCCTTCAGGCATAACATTACCGCTTTTGTCCATATGGTGCCTCCATTATCAACATAAACTGAAAGTTTCTTATTGTTGCTTTAAAATCTGCGGTTCTCAAATCCTTTTTAGTCTGACTTCACATGTGTATTGATGCCTGTTTCTCATCTTAAATCATTTCTGCTAATTATTGTGAATAATGTGAAGTGAGCATGTTATTTCAGAAGTGTGTGTATAAAAAAAAAAAAGCCCTGCACAGTTATCAGTACCCATGATGTAGTTCTCAGTTTCTAAAAGGTCACTGATCCCCGTTCTACTACTTTTGCATCATTTGTGTTTGTCACAGCGTCAATGTGTTGAGTATGCCCTGAAGGCCCGCCCACTGCGCCGCTACATCCCCAAGAACCCGTACCAGTACAAGGTGTGGTATGTGGTCAACTCCACCTACTTTGAGTACCTGATGTTCACATTGATCCTCCTCAACACCATCTGTCTGGCCATGCAGGTGAGCCCCACAAACACACAAGATGATCCTCTTTTCCTTGTCTTTTGTGCACCAATTGCATGGTTGTGCGTGTATGCGCTTGGCAGCATCATGGTCAAACGAAGAACTTCAACGACGCCATGAACATCCTCAACATGCTCTTCACGGGGCTCTTCACTGTGGAGATGATCCTCAAGTTGATCGCTTTCAAACCCAGGGTGAGGCCCACTTTTGTTGGAGGTGCATTTGTCGTTGTGTAGATTGGCGGATTCAGTCAAATCAGTCTTCAGTCTACTCTTGGATTCAGTCACATGTAGAGTCACGCTAATGTGTTACCTTGATGTTCTTTCAGAAATAAATCACAAATGAATATCTTAGGGAAACATTACCGCCTGTTGACCCTAATGAGTGAACCCATCCAATCTTTCTCCTCATTTTCCCCTTCATCTTCGCCTCCTCTGACAAACCTAAGCCTCCATGTGTTTTAATATTTATTACAGTGGTGTCTTGAGTTTATTTTGTTCCGTGACCATACTTGTAACTAAAAACACTTGTACCCTAAAAAAAAAAATCACTACAACTCCACAGCAGCCTATTAATGTGAGTACTGTTATATTACATATCTACATGTGTTGCTTTAGCATTTACATATCCGTTGCTTAAAGGCTATCGTGTTCTCCATTATGTGTACGCATTAAAATTAAGCTAGTTGAATTAAATACTAAGCTATACGTTTGTTTTAAAATCACTCTTGGGGTTTAGTTTGACAGTGAACTTCAGCTGGCAGTGGCAACAAACATCTTGAAGCCTCTTTGATGGCTCATACTGTATCTCGGAAAAGTTACGAGTTTAGTTGCTTGAATCTCATGGCACCACTGTATAAGTATTTGCAAAGTAAAGTTGTAGAATATGGCATATGAATGCATGAGTGCTACACGAACGATATGGATATTTTATTTTATTTTTATTTATTTATTTATTTACTTACGTATTTATTTATTTATTTATTTATTTTTAAGCCAATGCTAAGTCTAATATTTGGCAGAATAAAATTCCTGTCCTTGATTAATTGACCGAATAATTACAAATGTATATTTTGAAAAAAAAAAAAAAAAAAATTGTCTCAACGCTTGTAGCAATAAAATCAGGCAGAACATTTGACTCTTATACAAAAACTTGTCCTCTAGTATTTGCCAGAAATTGGCAGATTATCTTTTGCTTGTGTTGTAATGTGTAAAAAAAAATGTATAAACAAATTAAAAGAGCAAATCTAATTGCATTTTCATGACAGCACTCACACCAACCAGTATGGCGAACTGTATGGCGTGTAGCATCCAACGTTCATATCTGTTAACATGATTGTTTTTAACGAAGTGTAACCTATCTGATCCCGCCTTCACCGCGATACAAGGTGGCGGCAGATGGCGTTTCCCTTCTAACCTTCCTCCTCCTCATCCTCACCCTCCCTCCTCCTGTGTAGGGGTACTTTAGTGATCCCTGGAATGTGTTTGATTTCCTCATCGTAATTGGCAGCATAATAGACGTCATTCTCAGTGAAATCAACGTAAGTACCGCCTCTCCCTCGCATCCTCTCTCCTGTCTCGTGTTCTCTCTGTCGCCTTCTTTCCTGCTCCTACTCCTCCTCTTTCCCTCTCCCTCCTTCCTTGAGTCCGAAAAGGTCACTCGTTGGATGTCAGCTTCCAGAAAGACAAGTAAGGCAGGCACTAACATAGTCAGGGTCTTAAATGACGATTAATCGGATTGATTGACCTCACCGGTCACCACATAAATGTCAAGCATGCTCATCCTCCTTGACTTTTTTATGTTCATCGTCCAATCAAATGTTCAAGCGTATGTTTTCTCTTTGTGTTGTTCCCTTTTATGTTTAATTTCTTTTCTGCTTTTTTTTCCTCCTCCTTGTCATCTTTCTCTTCTTTCCATTGCCACACAGCATTATTTTGTTGATGCATGGAACACATTTGATACCTTGATAGTTGTGGGTAGCATTGTTGACATAGCGATCACTGAGGTTAACGTAAGTAGACCAGCCATCCCGCCATCCGTCCATGCCAGCCTGCCAACACTCTGCCACCCCCCCCCCCCCCCCACCCCCACCCACCCACGCACGCACAGGCTGCGCGATACCCATCTCGCATGCCTTCAAATGATTAGGAAACCTCAGCTGCACCGCATTTGATCCCGCGACGGCCAATTGGGTCAAGTGAGTCAAAAGAGCCAGATGTGGCAGTGCTGCAATGCCTTGTGATGCATTTCTTTGCTAATTTGAAACACATGAAGTGCACTTTTCGCAGTGTTTTTGTTGGCTCTAACACTGACTGGCCACCGCTTTTAAGACAAGTAGATTTTTCAAAATGGTGCCTATTAAAGTTTTAAAGTTATGATGATGATGATACTATGGGTGCACTGTTTCTATCATTTGAACTTGTGACAGATTGGTGTCAAATGCCTTAACAACATTTGTTTTCTTTAATTCTTTCCCACATTCCATTTGCATGGCAGGTGACAAATACAATATCTGGGTCTGGTGTCATTCAATTTCTTAATATAGATTCTCATTTTGTGACATCAAGACCTAGAATGAAATGATACACATGCAGAAGAATCGTACTGTAAGTAAATGGGAACAATTTAATCTGCAAAACGGTTTCACTCAGGGCCTGTGAGGTGTATGTAAATGTATTTATGGATTCATTTATTCTCCACGTGGAGGCCCATCGGTCAACTATGGAGCGGCATAACAATGCACATGCCCAACACAAGTCAAATGTTGAGTGTCCATTGTGCTTAGACTCATATTGGTGTGATATTGGTTGGGGGGAAAAAAGAAGACGAAGTAGAAAAGCTCTTTAGCATGCAAAAGCAGAGTCAGCCCGGACAGAACTCCACATCATTTAGTCATAGAAGGATAATAAGTCCTGCTGGCAGGACTCAATTTCCAGGGAAGCAAATCATGTTGTACAAAGATGTCGCTTGCAGGCTGGTCAAATAGATGAATGTCACGTTAAAAATTCATCTTGAAAAGTGCCGTTTTTATGACCTGGACAATCCTGCACACTCTATGGGCCAGCATATGACTCACTTCATGAGGTACACCTACACATTCTAATGTAGTTCGATTAAACCAAAAAAACATCTCAATCATAATATTGTAGTACGCATATACTGTTTACAATGTGAGCATCTGAGTGTCGGATGTCATGTCACCGTTGCATCCCCAGGGTGGATGTACCTGTATGCAGCTGCGTTTAACACCATGAAACAAGGCATAAGTGTGCACAAGGGCAGCGCAGCATGTTCCCTTATGCCAGAACGAAGTGTGTTTCACCCCAGACAACGCTGGCCGGGCATACCAATAAGCTCGGCGCTTCCCAAGGGTGCGCACGCTTGCTTTTTTGCTTTTGTGGCCTCCAGAAAGGGAATCCATACGGCCCTCCCCCTGTCAATACTTGGAACAAGCTTTCAATGTACAACACTCTATACAGTAGTTTTGCTTTTTAGACAGTTTGGTAGGACAGTTTTAAAATGACATACAGACCCAGATATGCATCTTTGTCATCTGTAAAAAGTCACCTTTAAATGTCATTTGCTTCTTCACGTTTGCTCGTTCTCGTGGATGATTTTCATTTTTTCATACTAAGTATTTTTCTTCTTTCTGCAAAGATCTTTTTTCTATATACTAACCAAACGTGTTGAATTCTAATCAGTTATTGTGGTTAACAAAAATTAACAAAATAATGAAAATTGAAATTTTAATTTTGAATGTTTGAATTTTTAACATTATGCAAGTTTTGTTTTTATAAAACGAAAACTAACTTAAAGGGATCGTTCGGATTTTTTAACATGAATCTCAGTTTGATCCTCACCTCCAGTGTGTGCGATCAGCACTGACTTACCCCTGACAGCGTTCTGTGATACGCGTTCTGGTTCGGCGTTGGACGAGAGGAAAATAGTCCAGCAAGCTGGCTGGGGTCTCGGAAAAAAGCGTTTTTCTTCTAAAAACTATTTGTTTTCAAAAGCGTGATACATTTCCATCACAATACTCTTTCCTGAATAAAGTCAGACGCCATTACCGCCAGCCACTACTTTTCTGTTCGTTCGTATCACTGCACGGCGCCCTGTAGACAGCGAATTGACGCACTGCTGCCAGCTGATCCTTCCGCCTGAAGTTGTTTGCCTTTTCGGCGGAAGTATCAGCTAGCTGGCTGCAGTGCGTCGGTAGCTACGTATGTAACACGTAACTCCTGTAGTACTGTAAATTGTAACATAACCTACTACCTAGCATGAATGTAATGTAGCAGTGTTATATGGCGACACCAACGTAATATAAACTTTGTGGTAGTGTAAACCACTAGTGTTAGTAAAAATATATAAAGTAATGGTTACATTTAATATAGTAGCACTTCATACAAGTACTGTAACCCACTCCAGTTCCACTAAGGTAGTTAACATAGGAAGGTTGTAGTACCAAATACTAAATATTGAGATATTAATCAAATGGTTATATGCAGTAAAAAGACATTTTCAATGCTGTGGCATAATAATAATAATAATAATAATAATAATAATAATAATAATAATAATAATAATAATAATAATAGTAATAATAATAATAATAATAATAATAATAATAATAATAATAATAATGTACTGTGTTTAAGCCTGCTGCTTCAATTTGCACTCGGGCAATAGGTGAATCCTGTTTAACATAGCGATACAGTACAATTAGGAGGTAATTGCGACCCGTCACCGTGTTGTGAGAGATCGTTCCACTTGGCTTGTTGTAAATTTAAAATGGCCTCTGATTGGCTCTGATTGCTGTATTTGATTTTTCTTTCATGACTTGAAAGCACAAGTTACTGTGAGCTGAATGAGTAGTTTACAAATGGGACTGTGTCTCGGACGTAGTGACCGAAATTTCCCTTCCTTCCTTCCTTCCTTCCTTCCTTCCTTCCTTCCTTCCTTCCTTCTATCAATTTCTGTGTGTTTTCTTTTGTCCAACTGTCATTCAAGTCTGCACACTGTATGTAATACACATCACAGCATATACGGGCAAGTGATATATGATATATGTCCATGACTATATTGGAGAAATGAAACATGACTACTCTGTGCGACCTGAAAAGAATTATCCCGGTAACAATCCCACAACAAAGAATCATCCCTTCAGTCCTTGAATGTCTTCTCTAGCTCTCTCATCTTCTCCTTGCCTCTGCCTTTTGTTCAAATTCTCTCCTGTGCCAGCGCCGCTGCGTCATTTTTCTTCCGGGAGAAGCTTTTTGGGGTGTAATGATGCGTTAATGCTGTGTGGAGGTGATTTAACAAGGCCCACCCACCACCACCACACAGAAAAACAGCTCCTCGTCGCCAACTCCATCGCTCAAAGCTCGTTTAAAATGTCGCTACAAGATTGCGGCACTTAAGTTTTTTTTTTTGTGTCATCATCTTAGTCCACCGAGTGACTAAATGTGAATGTGAGATTCTGGCGCCTCTGACTTGAAAGGACTCGTGAGTATTTCAAGCTCAAAATGAGGCCTTGAATAGCACATCCGGTGTTTTCCAATTGTCTGCTCATGCAGTAAACACAGCTTGAACGTTGTGTAGCATCATCTACTGCTATTGCGTTGTAGCTCCAGCTGGCAAGCAAGATAAACAGATAGCTCCAGAGGCAGGCCTCCATCTATCAGCGTACACATAAAGCCACGGGCACCTGCGCATAAATGTTGCAGACACATCATCAGCTCCTTCCCCTTCTCCGCGCTGGCCCGGGTCGTTATTCATCATTTCAGCCTCGCAGCCCCAAACAGACTTTCCAATATCCTGCAGTCCCAACATGGTTCAATCTAGCCTGATGCCACCCGTCTATATGCTGTAATATCTTCTGAATTGTCCCTCCTGGCTCAGATGAAATTATGCTTTCTTTTTCTTTTCTTTTTTTATCCATCCACTTCCCAGTTGTTGAATCATCAAATTGGTTGCGATAGCAAGTCAAACTCCTCAAGTATAAAATTGTGTATTTCTGGTTTGTGACCAGCAGACACTCTTCTACGATCGCCGTATTTTGGTTAAGCCTGGACAGAACCGTGGCAAAAGTTGACACTGAAATAACGGATCATAGTCAAGTCAGTTTTATTTCTATGGCGCTAATTCATGACAGAAGCCCCAAATGAGCAAGCACAGAGGCAAAGAAAAACTCTGCAGGAAGACAGTCTGCCTCAAAATCGGCATAATCGTAAACAAAAATAAAAGATTCTCATTTGCTCCCAAAAACGTATAAATATGTTCTTTTCTAAATGTTTTAAGTGTCCTAAAGACGTATTTCTACTTTTTTTTTTTTTTTTTTTTTTTTTATGATAGAGCATACAGAAGGCTTTGATGCAATCTCTGAACTGAAGAGAACAATGATAGTTATTACAAAAAACGGCCAGTAGTTGGCAGCAGAGTATGAGATCAACCAGGTCCATGTTGCAACAAGCCCTTTTTGCCATTATTTTCACCAGGAATGTGAATAATGATGAAACTTCGCTACATTCTAATGCGAATTACTGCAAAATGAAAACGCATGGAAATATACTTTTTTTTTTCCTGAGGAAAGAAGAGATTCTAATCTTTCTTTTGGTATGTTTCATGTTTTATAGCAATAGAACACAATATTCTGTAGGTCTTGCAAAATCAGTCCAAACCCAGTAAAACAGCTGGCAGTGAAGGGGGTTGCTTCAGTGAAAATGGCGGAGTGAATGAGTTAATACTAATGAGGTGTTTAAATTTATATATTTGCACCTCTTTTATTGTAAAATGACAAATTTAATACAGCTTTTTTTTGGTCCAAGAGGAGCTTACATAATTATATTGTTTCAAATAATTTTGTCTGAATATTTTAAAATGTTTAAACGTTTTGCACCAAAAAAATAAATAATTGTTTGAATAATCGTGATTTCAATTACAGTATTACCAAAAAATTGTGATTAATATTTGTTCCATAATTGAGCAGCCCTACTGCCTCGGCAGGTTGGTTTGAGATGGCGAGACAATACAGGAGGGACCAGAAAACAATAGGCACAACAACAGCCCTAACTTTGCTGTAAGAAACAAATGACTCATTCCGATCCATGTTACCTGAAAATAATACTTGAAGACAAAAGTAGCTTGCGCAGGAAATGATCTTTGCAACTTGGTCAGATAATTGGATATGGAGACAACTGAAAGTCCTCACGTTTCAAACCACTGATTTCTACATAGAAATACACATAATGCAAGAAAAGACGACAACTGCGAGTGTTCATAATCGCCACTGACACACTCACAAGGCGCCGGCCGCTCTGTTGCTGATCTTTGTTGCCTTTCCTTAAAGCCAGCTGACTCCTCCTCGTCCTCCTCCTCTTCGTCCTCCTCCTCTTCCTCCTCTCACCCCCCTGTGGTAAGACCAATGGTACGCTCCGACGGTAACCTCGTCCGCCTCCCTCTACCTCCTCCTCTTGCGTCCATCCGTCCCGCCGCCCTCCGCATGACCCCACCACCACCGCCACTCTGCTGGTATTCCATATTTGTGTGTGTGGGTCCAATGCGGTGCGGGTGTATAGACTTTTGCAAGTGGAGTGCTTGTTGTTGTCATGGCGTCTGCTGCTTTTCCCCTCCGGCTTCAGTTTTTGGGTGTGACGTTCAGTGCGTCGTCATCATCACGCTGTCACACTTGCAGGCCTTATCTTTCTCTTTATCTATGATGTGTCAAATTCTGCTCTTCTTATTTCTATACTTGATGTCACCTCCGCTTTCCGCCCCACACTCTCTTTGACTACGTTTACATGCAGTCAGTATTTAGTTTAAGGTCAAATTTCCGGCTTGTGAAATGTTCGGGGTACCCCATTAAAATGTGTGGCGGACAGAGTTCCATGGTCATTGTGATCCATTGGAATATCCCAATCATAACAGCCACATGGATGATGTCATTACACAAATAGATGTCATTTTCGTCCATTCATCCGTTATCTGAAGCACTTATCACAGCCGTCTTTGGGCAGTAGGCGAGGTACACCCTGAACTGGTTGCCAGCCAATCACAAGACGAACAATCATTTACACTCACAATCACACCGAAGAGAAATTTAGAGTGTTCAATTAACCAACCATGCATGTTTTTGGAATGTGAGGGCAAACCTGAGAAAACCCGGTATCGAACTCGCAACCTTTCAACTGTGAGGCTAACCTGTCTTCCACCGTGTAATTTCCGCTTTTAAATTTCTGCAGTCAATAAAAACTTATATATTCATATCACTCACCCCACACTATGTATAGTCAGTTTCCTACTCATTCCAAAAATGCTGCGTCGCCATGTTTATTCACCTCTGGTTGTGTAATTCCACTGGATTGTGCGTCATACGCACGGACATATATACACGTATACTGTGGCATTTTCATCGTGAAGAAAGAAAATGTGAAAACACCTTAGAAGTCAAAAGTATTCACTATTCAAGTTAGGCTCATTTCGCGCATACATGTCATTCCTGTGCAGAACAAAAACCAATATTGCCTTTATATTAACAAATATTCGGGTTACAAAAGGGGTAAAGCCGAATATTGCCAATATTCGTGTATGAGTTATTGACTGCATGTAAACGTAGTCTCTGATGCGATGCCGTCTTGTGTGGGCTGTGTTTTGGTACTTGTGTATCGACAGTGTGCGGCAGAGAACTTTTGGGAACAGTGCATTCTCCAGTGGGTTAGCATTTTTCACACATTAGCTCATATTGTATGTTGAAACTGAGCAAAATCTGTTCAAAAACTTTTCTGGAGCACACCACATTATGGAAATGACGTCTTGATGTATCGCGTGGCAACAAACGGATTAAATTTCTTCTTATTTAGTGCTTATGTTCCAAGGACTGTACATCACACGTCCAAATCTTTTTGCTTTTGTTGTATAGCTCTGAAGAAGGAGCAGTGGCATAAATAAATGAATGTGTATTAGAATAGCACTCAGCGAGATGGCTGAATATTTTATCATTGACTGCTGGGACACAAAAGAAAGCCGCTGTTGCCGCCGCTAAAACCTCGTCAACTGCCAAATTTCCACCCCAAAAAAAGAGAAAGTCTAAAAATAGCTTGCGAGGGCAGTACGTCAGTCACAAGAGGGTTTGACAGTAAAAGCAAACCACTAGAAAGGGTGAGAATGAGATTTGCCAAGCGTGATGATAGGAATTTATACCAGGAGATATAATATCTTAATCCATGTGAAGCTCCCCAGTTGTTTCCTCGCACCAGGAGTGATTTATTGGAACATGAAGCTCCCTGCAGGCCGAGCTTTCTGACGCTTCTAAATTGTTTTCCTCGATTTATGGATGATCTTACTGTCGACGATAATCTCTGTGGACGCCCTCGGCTATTAAAACGTGCACAATAGCGCGGCCGTGATGTTGTTTTGGCAAATGAATGACAAGCAAAATCCAGCAGACCATGAGATTTGTTGATCTGATTGTTGCCCCGTGAATTCTCTGCGATGCCACTCAAATTGACAGACCCTCTACCACATCTCTGTCATCCGGATGCAAATGTACATGCTAACTTGCGGCACGTGCGTGTTTGTGCATATCATGTAAATAACGTCAAAAAGGGCCTGCAGAACTCAGAAGAGAACGCCCGCATCTCCATCACCTTCTTCCGACTCTTCCGGGTGATGCGTCTGGTGAAGCTGCTCTCCCGCGGAGAAGGGATCCGAACGCTACTGTGGACCTTCATCAAGTCCTTCCAGGTGAGCGAAACCCCAAAACATTGCGACAAGAACGGAAAATGTACAGCAGACTGATCCATCGCTTCTCTCCAGGCTCTACCTTACGTCGCCCTGCTGATCGTGATGCTGTTTTTTATTTACGCCGTCATCGGAATGCAGGTAGGTCTCCCCGTTGGATTTAATTGGCCTCCCCTAATTGACCAAAGCGACCGGGTTTGTTTTGCTCCCCCGCCGCCCCTCGTGCAGATGTTTGGCAAGATCGCGCTGCGGGACCACACGCAGATCAACAGGAACAACAATTTCCAAACGTTCCCCCAGGCAGTGCTGCTGCTTTTCAGGTGAGGAAGATTTTCAACGCTCCATATCGTTCCCTTCGTCACGCTCGGAGCCCTCTCGTTGCTTCTAAAATAAGCCTGACTCATGGGTTTTCTTTTATTCGCCGCATTTTTGCGGGTTAATTAAGATACAATAGGTGTAAATGTTAAATGCAGATTTTAAAAGTGGATTAGATGTTATGGATGTAACGATATCCAAACATTACAATACGATATCACGATAAAAAGATATTGGGCTTTGGTACATTACTGCAATGCTTATAAGCAATTCACAATACCTAAAACCACTTAATATTGAGGCACTTGTTTTTTGTTGTTGTTGTTGTTGTTGTTGTTTTTTTTGTTTGTTTTTTTCCACTTTTTTTTCCAGGCCGATACTCAACTTTTTTTCTTTTTTTTTTTTTTAAAGAGCTCAGAATTGTTCATTCGGTAGTCTTACCGATTCAACGTCTTATAATCATTACTCTTTTTTTTTTTTTTTTTTTTTTTTTTTTTGTGTATGTGTGCGTGCGTTTGCGTACGTGCGTTTGTGTGCGTGTGTGCGCGTGCGTGTGCGTGCAAATACGTATAAATTTATACTCATTAATTCACCTAAAACCTTATAAAAATCCCATTACCCTTCACCTTAACCAGGTACTTCAGCGTCTCGCCACTTGAGGCACTTGTTAATGCAAGCACACATTGAGTTCCTCCACATATTGACTCGGTTCACAAGCATGTTATGAGCTCCTTCATGTGACCATTAGCCCTGATTTTAAACATAGGCTCCAGCTGCGCATGAACATTGGTTGGAAAAATATGTCAAAACCAACGTTTTTCCGGCAGATGTGCGACAGGCGAAGCCTGGCAGGAGATCATGCTGGCGTGCAAGCCCTACCGGCCGTGCGAGAAAGGATCCACCAATGAGAACATCACCATTCCGGAGGACTGCGGGAGCCAGTTTGCCATCATCTACTTTGTCAGCTTTTACATGCTCTGTGCCTTTCTGGTCTGCATTCGCTCCAAACTTCAATCTCACATTGCGTGGCTTAAATATATTGAAGTCTTCATTTGTGTCTGAATCTTTCACGCAGATCATCAATCTCTTCGTGGCGGTCATCATGGACAACTTTGACTACCTGACGCGGGATTGGTCCATCCTGGGGCCGCATCATCTTGACGAGTTCAAGAGGATCTGGGCCGAGTACGACCCAGAAGCGAAGTAAGTTACACCTTATATGGGCGTGGCGTGGCTCAGTGGTAGAGTGCTCATCTCCCAACCCAGAGGTTGCGGGTTCGATCCCATGCCATTGTGACCAACGTCGACTTATCCTTGAGCAAGATAATGAACCCCCAGTTGCTCCGGATGCTGCGGCATCAATAGGTGAATGAGTAGTCGAATGTAAAGTACTTTGAGGTAGGGATACATGATAATGCTATTTTCAACTAATAAACCATTAATTTGAAAACTGCCTATAATTGTTTGCAAATTAACTTGAATACAGATCCACTCTCGAGCCCTGTCTAACGTACAAATACATTGAAACATCGTGTAAAGCACCATGAATCTGAATTTTATTGATATCTCTGCTTCAAACACAACCTGAAACTCATTTTGAGTTTACCAAAACAAAAAGTCATGTTTTAAAAATGCAACAAAAAAACTGTGAAGGTAACATTTTGGGCAGACACAGTAAAGAAAGCCCACACTGGCGACCGCCATGTTGCCATGATGCATCTTCTGTCAAGACGGGGTAGCACACATTATGATGTCACAAATATGCAACACTAACAGGGTTTTTCCTGGCTCAAATTGAGGCAGAGCTGGTATCACCCCAATTAAGATGGGTGACTGCAGATCAGAGACTAGAAATGAGAAATTATATAATACAAAGTTGCCATTAATTTTTTTTGCCATTTTTTTTTTACTACAATCATTAAAAATTAATCCACTAGTACCTATTAAATTGTAAATATAGCTCAGTTGTTGTAAAACACTATTATGTTGATTGTGTATTTATACTATAAGAAAAAAAAGTGTGTCTTCTTCGGTTGTTGCTTCAGGTCTTTCTGGTGCACTGCACCTCCATAATGGCGCAAAACTGCCGAGCTCAGTCAACACAGCTGGAGCACTGTGCGGAATGTTATCAGGGGCTCAGGCTAGAGTTGGGGCGCATATTAGGTGGAGGTGGCCACCTCTGAATTTTGTATACAGGAAAAACCCTGACTAACATAAGCGAGGGGAGGCGTTGAGGAGTTGGGCACAACTACAACAACCAACGTGGTATGTCTATTATCGGCCAATTTTTTTATTATCTGGTTTATCTGTTTGACGTTAAATTGGTCGATAATTATCTTGAGGGCCTTCTAAGGTGGAAGAACACTATAAAAATGAAGTACCATTTCTAAGGATTACAAGTCAGAGGTAGGCAAAGGTCAATAACAAGTGTTATTGTTTTTGTTTGTGTTTTATTTTTTTTTGTCAGGGGGAGGATCAAGCACCTGGACGTGGTGACCCTGCTCCGAAGAATCCAGCCTCCGCTCGGCTTCGGGAAGCTCTGTCCTCACCGGGTCGCCTGCAAGGTGAGCATGTCGGTGTGTACTTGAACTGGATGATTCTAGAAGAACATTTAAGCATTGTGTTTTTGTGTGCACGTAGCGTCTGGTATCCATGAACATGCCCCTGAACAGCGACGGAACCGTCATGTTCAATGCGACACTGTTTGCGTTGGTCAGAACCGCACTGAGGATCAAGACGGAAGGTAAATCACACACACAGACACTCACACTCTGGTTGTCTATTCATGGGTGTAAGTTTGTTGTATTCGATGTGTATTTTATTTTAGGTAATCTAGAGCAGGCCAATGAGGAGCTGAGGGCCATCGTAAAGAAGATCTGGAAGAGAACCAGCATGAAACTGCTGGATCAAGTAGTGCCTCCTGCTGGTGGTGTGTAATCTGTTTCGGAAAATACATTGGGAGATTGCTGTCACTCAGATGATTTTGTGGCAGTTGTTGGATTAATAGCATAGCAGCAAATGTAATTCACTCAATAAGAAGCAGCACTTTGGCAGATAGTAATTCTTGAAAAAAAAAAGGCTTCAAGCTGCTTGTTTCCACTCACTGTAGAATTTACTGTGAAGATCAACATAAAACAATGAGAATTGCGTATCGTCTAGTGAGAACCACCAAACAACTTTGCCTTACCCCTGCTAGCCTAATGCTAACACATAATGGAAAATGCCATTGACAGACTGACACTTAGCATTTTATCATCGTAGTGTTTAACCCTTTAAGCAGCAGATGTTCTTTACTCTGTATTGAGTCACTATGAGTAATAGAGACTCTTGTTTGTGTGTATCTGTGTGACTGGACAAGACCAACACATCAAAAACATTCTGTAGGGTAAATTTTACTCCAAACTGAGTCTATTTGGTCCCACTCTAGAGTAAAATTTACACTTGAAAGCGAATAAAATAAGTCACTCAAGGGTTGAGGAACAAACCCACAACTCCCTGAGCCACGCAGCTCCTGCTGTGTTCTAGTATACCGCTTGTCAGTTGAAACCTTCGTAACTCCAAGAGACCAAATTTTGGTCTCCTTCTAGATATAAGCAAAGAATAGGAATGGCATAGTTCAGGTGGTAGTGTGGCTGTGAGTTCGTTCCTTAACCCTTGAGTGACTTTTATTTTATTATTTTTTTTCACTTCTTATTTTACTCGGTTCCAAGTGTAAATTTTACTCTAAAGCTGAGTCTATTTTCTCCCACTATAAATAGTCAAATTTACTCTACAGAATTTACTGTGTCAAAGTTTTGCTTGTGTCTTTTGAGGAAGCTGGAACAGTTTAATGGCACTTCCATTCCAATGGCGAAAGATATTTGTAATAGTAAAGTTATGAGTTACAAGGGTGGTCATGAAACGAACTGTGTCAAAATGTGTCTTTATTTTTTGCTTGATTCGCCCTTTAGACGATGAGGTGACGGTCGGAAAGTTCTACGCCACCTTCCTCATTCAGGAGTACTTCCGCAAGTTTAAGAAGAGGAAAGAACAAGGGCTGGTGGCCAAAGTGCCACCCAAGACTGCCCTCTCTCTGCAGGTACGAGCACATGCAAACTGCACCTGCCACCAAACGACATTTCAGCATCTGAAACGTTCCTGCGTCACACGTGTGTTCAGGCGGGCCTGCGGACGTTACACGACATTGGCCCGGAGATCAGGAGGGCCATCTCGGGAGACCTGACGGTGGAGGAGGAGGTAGACAAAGGCCCGAAGGAGCCCGTGTCGGCCGCTTCCGAGGACGATATCTTCAGGGTAAAGGTCGGATACACACTCTCACTCACTCTTCAGGCTGAGAGAGAGAACGATGCTCCGCCTCCAGCTTCAAGCTCTCCATAGGCGCAATCCTCATGCATGCGCTCAAGTACATACAAGCAAATGAATTTGGGGAGTTTCTACTTTACCAGTCTCCCATTGTCATCATTTCTCGGGCCTGACCAATTTTTTTTGTCGATTTATTAATTATTTGTAACTTTTTACAGCATAAGACAGAATACATTCATACGTTAGCCCTCCTCCAAAAAAAATCACCAATTTTTTGCTGATTTTTTTTTTTTTGTAAAGCTAAAAATATACTATAGAACAGAGATGTCGAACTCATTTTAATTCAGGGGCCACTTTCACCCAAATTTTATCTCCAATATGTCTGTACCTAATAACCTATAAATAACAGGTGTAAATAATTACATGTGCAATCTGACACTGTTCTCATTTATCTTACTGCAGAGTGATCTGAAATTTAACCAAAAAAAAGTGCAAAATTCTGCATCAAATCCTCAATTGCAAATAATTAATAATTTTGCTGAAATCTGCTGTTTGTGTTCTGTCCTCAAGAGCCAGATTTGACCCCTGACGGACTGGCTCTGGCCCACGGGCCGTATGTTTAACACCGCTGCTATAGAAAAAATAATAATAATTTTAAAACAGCTAAATATTTATGTTTGTAATTCATATCTTTATTGTTGTATGGATGCATTACGGGACCAAAAGATACGTTATTTTATTTATAATGTTTTTTTAAATAAATTATCTGATTAATCTGTTATCGGAATATTTTTCTACCAAATATCGTAATTCTCATTGGTTGGGCCCTAGTCATTTACTCATGAGCTGCCATGCAAATTTGCTTGGAGCAGTTCCTGGCGACGCCAAACCCCATCATTGCTTTTCTGGCCGCGATCTTCTGCAGCTATTTTTTCAATGGAAAAAAAATGTTGATGTTGATGAAAATAATTCCTTACCCATACCTAAGATGATCCTTCGAGAAATGTCAATGCTGTTACTTTAAAAGCCTTCAGAACAGGAGGAAAAATGAGGTGATATCAAATATACTCAGCAAAAATTAAACGCAACACTTTTGTTTTAAACTCAAAGCTCTAAAACTTTTGCCACAAACACAAAAATCACAATTTCTCTCAAATATTGTTCACAAACCAGTCTAAATCTGTGGTTCTGAGCGGTTCTCCTTTGCCAAGATAATCCATCCCACCTCACCGGTGTGCCATAACAAGATGCTGATAAATCACCCTGATTAGTGATGGAAGCAAAAACAAAAGTGTTGTGTTTAGATTTTTATCGAGTGTACATTTCCACTGGCGTGCCCACTTCAGAGCGCCTCACTGTTGGCCACAAGTGTGCGCTTGTCACGGAGAGAAGAGAGATTAAGTAAGATTAAGATTTTAAAAATTCTAAGGTATGTTATTCTAGTTAACTCATTCACTCCCGGCCATTTTCACTGAAGCAACACAGTTCACTCCCACCTGTTTTACTGGATTTAGACTGATTTTTTTTTTTTTTTTTTCAGGCCCACACAATATTGTGTTCTATTGCTATTAAAAACGTGGAACACACCAAAAGAAAGATTAGAGTCTCTTTTTTTCACCAGGGAAAAAAAGTATATTTATCTGTTTGTTTTGCAGCAATTAGCAATATAGTATACCTAAGTTTCATTATTATTCATAAATCTGTGGAAAACTGGGGAAAAGAGCTTGTTGCAACATGGCCCTGGTTGCTCTCTTATACTCTGCTGCCACCTGCTGGCCGTATTGTGTAATAACTACCATTGCTTTTAGCGACCTCTTCAGGTCAGAGGTTGCATCAAAGCCTTCTGTATGCTCTAGCATAAAAAACATTTTAAAAAATATATAGTTAAAATAGTTTTTTTATACGTTTTTGGGAGCAAATGAGTTAATGAAAACGAACAAAATTAAATTAAATTAAATTGAATTGCTGCATTTTTAATTTGTAAGTTGGGGCACCCTTTTGCATTTTACATCCTGGCTGGAATGAATGTGCCTAGTAATGTTTTCCTATTACGACTATTTTTCTTGCTATATTTGTTTTCACATCTTTCTGTTCTCCATCTTGGACGTTGCAGCGGTCAGGCGGCTTGTTTGGCAACCACGTCAACTACTACAACCAGAGCGACGGCCGCGCCTCCTTCCCGCAGTCGTTCACCACCCAGCGCCCCTTGCACATTAGCCAGAAGGGCTCGCCCTGCGACGGCGAGAGCCCGTCGCACGACAAGCTCGTGGACTCCACCACCTTCACGCCGTCCTCGTACTCGTCGTCGGGCTCCAACGCCAACATCAACAACGCCAACAACACCGGCGTCGCGGCCGTGGCCCCACCGGGTGTCGGCCGTTTCCCTGGCCCGTCTGTCAGCACGGTGGACGGCCACGCGGGACAGCCGCTGACGCCCATCCTGCTGCCCAGATCGGCCTGGTGCTTCCCTCCCAAGAGGTGAGCGCACGGTCGTCCGGCGAGCGTTGAAGGACGACGACGATCTCTGCTTTTCACTTCTCCTTCCAAGCTTTTCACGCCTTTCTTCTTTTCTTTTTTTTCCTATCTTGTGCACAATGGCGAGCAGGACGTGTTTTTTTGACAACCTCATTCGGTATGTTGCCAGGGCACAAGATGCGCAGTGTGTGTTTGCCGTCTTGAGTTCCTGAAGTTTGCTCAGAAAAAGGTCTCATCATGGACGGATGAGAAAGTGCCATAGCGACGCCTGTTGCTATGCACACTTTGTGCTGCTTGCGTTGCTAGAGCTCAAGGGAGAGGACTTGCCGCTGCTGAACAAAGCCGCGGATAGGGCGTTTGGTGCCAGCACACCAAACTTTCCCCCATCCAAGGCTTTTATCGCTGCTCTTTTTTCTTCTTTTTTTTCCTCTCTCTCTCTGTAACGCTTCTGGGTTAGATTTAGTGAAACATCTTGTCTGGTTGAGTGACGCACACTTCTAACCCACAGTTTGCTTTGGTGCCCTTGAAACCAGTGGCGGGCCGTTCAGTGCCATTGACTTCTATAGACGTCAATAATCCATTGTAACTGGGCTGTCGGTAAATGAGTTAATGGCACCAAAATTTATCATGCCACAATTACAAAAGCCATCAATACAAAAATAAAAATAACACAACTGGTTCTCGAAGTTCAGAATCAACGTTTTTCTAATCAATTAATCTGTCAATCCATTTTTTTTTTTTTTTTTATTTATTTTTGTTAATCGCTTTTCATACAAGGATTGTAACACAAAGTGCTTTACAGTTTAAAATCACGCCAGCTCCCACAAGATCAGACGCATGATTACGGTTGCACATGCACACTAGAAGAAATTTAAGCCAAGAGCATATTCAAATATTTGGCTGAGTTCAGATCAAGAGAGGAAACCTAACATGACATAAGCATGTTACATCCACTCTAAAATAGTTGGGTCAAAAACAACCCCATTATGGGTCAAAAATGGACGGACTCTCTACTTGGGTCAATTTGACCCAGCTTTGGGTCAAAAATTTTGTCAAATTGAGTCATATTGTACAGGGTCAGGCAAAATAATCTGACACATTTGTAGGTTTAATAAAAGACGAAGTAAAGAAACAAAAGATGTGTATTTATTTTCGAAAAGTACGTATAATGTCATTTTGTTTTGTTCCTGTATAGTGCCATTATTTTTTGTTTCTTTTTCAGTTGATGCCATAAATTTGACTGGTGAAGATCGCGCTTGCATTGTGAAAGCATTTATCAAAACAAACGAATCTGTAACTGCAACATAACGAGCGTTCCGTTTGCGCTTCAAACTTAGTAGACATGATCCCGTACCAGCTCATAGCACCATCTTGTTATGGGTTACCAGCTTCAGAGCTACTAGATCTGCATTGAAACTTTGGTGAACGTCTTCGACAGTGTGTAGACAATAACGGATCCCACTTGACTGATTCAATTCTCAAAACCTAATGAAACTGAATGGCATATGTACTTTTCGAAAATAAAAACACTTTATTGTTTTACTTTATCTTTTATTATATTATTATATCTACAAATGTATCAGATCATTTTGCCTGACCCTGTATAAAACAATACATAAAGTTGGGTCAGATGGTCTATTTGGGTCAGTTTGACCCAACTTTGGGTCAAAAATTGGGTCATTTTGTATAAAACAACCCAAAAAGTCTGGTTAGATCCTCTACTTTGGTCTATTTGACTCAATAATGTTCAGGATTGTTTTGCACACAAAAGGGTGATTTTTTGTAAAACAACCCAGAGATGGGTTCTATCCTCTACATGGGTCGATTTGACCCAACTTTGTGTAAAAAATTGGGTCTTTTTTTTTTTTTTTTTTTTATAAATCAACCCATAAAGTTGGTCCGGCTCCGCAACTTGGGTTAACTTAATTTGGGTCTAAGATTGGGTCATTGTGTCGAAAACATCCCGGAAAGTGGATCAAATTGAACCATAAAGTGGATGGGGCCATTTTTGATCCATAATTGGCTTACTTTTGACTTTTAAAGTATTATATTATACTCACCAGCGATGCTAATTACTAAATGTGTACAGTTTTGCTCTGACAAACTAGGAGGCAGAAAAATGCGTACGTCATCGAATTTAAAATCACATTGTTTGAGATCTGGTCCCATTTCTACTGCTATGCAGCACTACTGATTCTGGAGGCCCAGGGCAGGTTACCTATTACAAGACATAGATATTGAAATCTGATTGTACAAAAAATAAATACAAATCTAACATCCACATACAACTACTAGAAGCAGTGAAGCTGCCGATACGCGTCCAAATGAGGAGACGAGACTGCAACAAGTATTTGAATGTCGATTGTTAATGCAGTTTGTGACTGCCCACCACTGATTGAAACTGAGCGAGACTTACCTTGTATGAGTTTTTATTGTCGGTATTAGCTTGAACGCTAACCCTCGCTGCGCCTCTGCTTTTTTTGCTCTTCTTTTTTGGAAACAAAGCGTGTGCCTGTGCTTCCTGCTGCTTCAAAACTCAACTCTGCGTGTCTGTATGTTCTGTGTTCATTCTGCGTGTTTGTGCGTCGGCCCGCAGCTCGGACTCCAGCGACAGCCGCCTGCCCATCATCCGTAGAGGCGAAGGGTCCACGGAGGAGACGTACGACGAGAGCTACGCCGACGAGAGGGACTTCCATGAGGACGACCACTCGCTCTCCTCTGACATGTACGACCTTCATTTCGGCAGCATATTGGATATGTATGGCATGTCTTGTTCAATTAACTCATTGACTCGCCGCCATTTTCACTGAAGCAACCCCCTTCACTCCCGGCTGTTTTACTGGATTTTGACTGATTTTGCAAGGCCCACAGAATATTGTTCTATTGATATTAAAACATGGAGCCTACCAAAAGAAAGATTAGATTCTCTTCTTTCATCAGAAAAATAAGTATATTTGTATTGGTTTCTGTTTTGCAGCAATCAGCATATAGAAGAATAGAATATAGCTAAGCTTGATCATTATTCACAAACCTGGTGAAAATTGTCAAAGAGCTTATTGCAACATGACCCTGGCTGAGCTCTTATACTCTGCTGCCACCTGCTGGTCGTTTTTTGTAATAGCTACCATTTCTTTTAGCGACCTCATGTCAGAAGCTGTATCAAAGCCTTCTGTATGCTGTAAACAAACAAACAAACAAAAAGTATACATAAATACGTCTTTGGAATGAAGGACAAAGTATTAAAAAACGTATTCATATGTTTTGGGGTTTGAATGAGTTAATGTAATGCCACTTCTCTGGCATCAGGCTGGTGTACCACGACGACACCTGCAAGCAGTTGACTCCCATGGAGGAAGGAGACGATGTGGAGGAGAGAAGAGGAGGTGGAGGGTGGCAGTCTCCCAGAAGAGTCTTTCTCTGTCCCACCTCTTTAGGTACAACACGATTCCTTCAATTGATTTGTATCTCTTGCCTCATTTTACCTCCCAGTCCTTTCTGTGTCATCAGGGCGGAGATCTTCTTTCCATTTAGAGTGTCTGAGGAGGCAGTCGAGGTCAGACGTCTCTCAGAAGACGGCCGTGCCGCTGCACCTCGTCCATCATCAGGTAGAAGCCGCTTTATTGGCTCGGGAGCTTGTTGTGGATTTCCGAGCGAGTTGACCTAACTGCCCGGCTGCTCCCTCCCCCAAGGCACTCGCGGTGGCCGGGTTGAGTCCGTTGATAAGGCGGAGCCACTCGCCCACCCTCTTCAGCCGGCTGTGCTCCACGCCGCCGGCCAGTCCCACAGGTACTCCTCCTCGTTATCGGCTTCATAGTCAGACAGACCTGACAGAGCCTTCTCCTTCTGCAGACCAAGGCAATGACGCTTCGTATCAGCGGGTTCCCTCGTTGAGGTTTGAGGGCTCGAACTCCCATGAAAAGCTCAACACCAGCTTGCCCTCGGTCAACTGTGGGCCCTGGTAAGAAAGAGAACACTCAAGAGTGACTTAAAGTAGCTTCTCCATCAGGGGGTGGGCCAGTCCAGAGGTGGGAAAACTGAAGAACATGCCCAACAAAAAACATCAGGGTCAGTGGTTTAGTGGTCCCTGGAGAAATGGGCATACTCTAAATTTTCTTTTCTTTTCTTTTTTTTTTCCTTTTTTTTTTTTTAAAGTTTGTTTTGTTTTAGTTTTTGTTTTTTCATTTTAGTCAGTTTGAATTTAGTTTTCAGGATATTTCTGTCTTTATTAATTTTAGTTTTTTTGTTAATGCTTAGTTTTAGTTTAATTTTAGTTTGTTTCATTTTTTTTTTTTAATAAGTGTATTGTCAGTGAAGGCAAGGGGTACCAGCCAATTAAAGGCAGAGGAGGGTGGGCCATGGCTTCACTGTCCTAGGGTCAAAAGTGGGCAATCTGGCTCACATACCGAACGGTGCGCATCAGAGGGAGGTTGGAAGTGGGTATACGCAATACTGACAGAAAAATGACCTGGTCTCCAGCACTGATTTGTGTGTACTACAACTCTCTTGTAGGTATAGCGACAGTAATGGGAATAGTCGGGGGCCCAGTCCTAGCCCTGCCTCAGCCTTGCCAGCGACCAATCAGAGAGCACCGCGGCCGGTGTCGCTCACGGTGCCCTCGCTGTTGGGGCACGACTCCAGTTCGCTGTCTCGCGGAAGCGCGGGAAGTCTGGTGGAGGCGGTGAGTGAGTGAGTGAGTGAGTGAGTGAGTGAGTGAGTGAGTGAGTGAGTGAGTGAGTGAGTGAGTGAGTGAAGTAAAAATAAATACAAAACTAAAAATAAAAAAAAATAAATGTAAAAATAAATGTGAAAATAAATACAAAAATAAATAGAATTAAATAACAATCAATAAATAAGAACGCTCTGCTCTCACATTCATTTATTTCATGCTGCAGACGCTCTGTCAGGATGAAATGTTAATCAAATGGGGGCGGTCCTAAACGTGTCTTGGCTTGGACTCCGCTGTTGCAAACTGCCTTTCATTGGTCGAGTGAGCGGGCCGTTGGACGAGGATGTCTTAACTTGTCGAGTCGCAAGTTGCAGCGACAGTGGACAAGATAGTCGTCTGTTGCTGGAGCTCTCCATGCAAGCCAGCGAGACTTCCTTGTTCACTCAACCACACGTCTGCAGCATGAAATAAATAAATGTGAAAGCAGAGCGTTTTTATTTATTGCTTGATATTTAATTATTTATGTATTTATATTTATATATTTATTTCCACATGTTTTATTTTTTTAATCTCGTTTTTTTTATTTTTGTTTATTTATTTTTACTAATATATATATATATTTTTTCCTTCACTTTTATTTATTTTTGTGTGTTTATTGAACATATAAACCAGCAACAGAAATACTGAAATTAAAATCTAAAGATTTAAAAGAAGTTTTTGTTTTTTTACATACATTGTCATTAAGCATAGCTTACATGTTCAAAACGGACTAAGAAGAAATAAGAAACCGAGCCGCTGCTCCTCCGCGTTGAGAGGAGCCAGCTGAGGTGGCTCGGGCATCTGGTTCGGATCCCTCCTGGATGTCTCCCTGGGGAGGTGTTCCGGGCATGTCCCACCGGCGGGAGGGCCCGGGGATGACCCAGGACACGCTGGAGAGACTATGTCACTCAGCTGGCCTGGGAACGCCTTAGGATCCCGCCGGTGGAGCTGGTTGAATTGGCTGGGGAGAGGGAAGTCTGGGCTTCCCTGCTAAAGTTGCTGCCGCCGCGACCCCACCCCGGATAAGCGGTAGATGGATGGAAGAATTCATTTATTTATTAGTTTTTTTAGGCAGTTTTGGTCCTCCATACATACCGACTCCCCATTTCTTCATGCCCTCCAGGTGCTAATATCGGAAGGCTTGGGCCAGTTTGCGCAGGACCCCTCCTTCATTGAGGCCACCAAGGCCGAGCTGGCTGACGCCTGCGACATGACCATCGAGGAGATGGAGCACGCCGCCAGCAACATCCTCAACGGCAACACCCCTGCCGCCGCCGCTGCCAGCACTTCGGACGCCGCCACGTCCGGCGCGGCGCCCGCCGCCTCCCGGCACAGCCCCAACGGAAACCTCCTGCCCTTCCACAGGGACAGGGACCGAGGGGCGGAGGACGGCGGAGAGGCCAGCGGGAACAGAGGCTCCGTCCACGGGCCATCGTCCGTGGAAGAGCGTCAGGAGCTGCTAGCGGGTGGGCGGGGACAGGAGGAAGAGGAGGAGGGGGAGGATGATGAGGAGGAGGAAGGACACCACAGAAGCTCGCTGGTGACGACGGGAGCGCGGCAGAGGACCAGCGGGCTGCTGGAGGACGAGGACATGGAGTGTGTGACCAGTTTATAGGGCCTCCGCTGGACGTATCGCCATTGTTGGTGCCGTTAGTCCCCGCCCCCTTCACACACACACACACCCACACCTCCCCTCCGCCAGAGGGAGCGGCGCCGAACAATGGCGGCCGTGACAAATGCTTTGTACGTCTGAATGTTTGTAGTAAAGTATATCACACTATACTCTATATTATCAGAGTGTGCGCTCGTGTGCGTGTTTTCCCCTCTTTGTACGCACATTTGTGTGTCTGTGTGTGCGAGTGTGTGCGTGTCTCTAAAGTGCCTCACAGTTTTCTCACGTCCTCAAAGTGACGAGCGAAGGCGGCGAAGGGAAGGAAAAGATCCTTTCGTCGTCTTTCGGTGTTGCGCAATCGGCGAGCGGGGACGGCGCGTGCCAAGACGGAGCTCCTCCTCCTCCTCCTCCTCCTCGGTTCACTCGGGATGAAGCGCTGTATCGTCAAAAAAAAAAAAAAGGAACACCCCCTCCACTGCGGGGTGCGAGGGATGGACCAACAGCCGGCAAAATGGCCGACAGACTGGCCGTTCAGCTCCATCTGGCTTCCTTTGCCGCTTTTTTTTCCCGCCACTTCCTGCCCCCCCAAGCAGGAAATGCGACGAGCAGACATTTTTTTTTATTTTTTTTTCACCATCCCGCCATTTTCATTCGGTGAGGAGTTGGACAGTGCTCTGGCCTCTCCGCCCCTCCCACTTTTTTTGATTTCCTTGATTTGTTTGCACAATCGGGGGTGCAGGTCTCTCTAATCGTACTTTTAGGAGAATTTTAAGTGGTTTTAAGTAACGAAGCAGGGCGTAAGACTTTTTTTTTTATTTTGGGGGTGCGTGTCTGCGTTCGTACATTTGTGTGTGTGCGTGTAAGACAAAAGTTCTTTCAATCAGTATGCACCTTTTACAGATTGTATCTATTTATTTATTTATTTTTTTCCCAGAAGAGAAACGTGTGTCTGTGTGTGCGCGTTTTGAGTGGTTACTTATGTACTCTTCAAAGAAAAAGATTTTTAAGTCTAGACAGTAATTTATAAGGTAGCATCACAAGCGTGCGTGTGCGAATGTGTATGTGTGGTAACGGGCCTCCTCGTGACAGGGTTACCACAGACAGGCATGCTTCCAAAGCGTTTCGTTAAGCTGCAAAGACTTTTCACATTTGAATCATCACACATTTTGGCGGGTTTTCGGTTGTGAGGTAGATGTGAGTCATGCTTTTAAAAAAAAAAAAAAAAGTCATGAATGATGTGAAAGGGCCGCAACACACTGTTACCGTTGATACAAGTCATCTTTCTCTTCAAATGAACTCTTTAGGGCTGAGTTAAAAGATGCTGCAAGAATTTTCAATTCATCATCAAACATCTTTTTGGAAACATCTTCCAATTTGTTGTTTTTTGTTTTATTTTGTTTTGGGGGGTTTTGGCACGCAGATTTTGTCAATCGGAGTTAGTAGCAAGAAGGTGCAGCACTTACATAAGACAAATGGTTTGTTTTTTTGGGAAATGTGGAAATATTTTTGAATTGCTGTTTAATTAAGGGCGTATTTTATAGCTTCAATAAGCTTTGTAGCTCATACGCTGGATCTGTAGAGGACAAAAAGTGTCCAAAAAGTCCCTCTACGCTTTTTTTTTTTCTTCTATTTGGTTTCAGGTATCATTCAGACAGACGTGAGGTAATCAGCAGTTGACGGCTTAGGCTTTGCAGCTTTTATTAGCATATCATTCCCTCGCCAGTTGACATTGAAGGAACATTTTGCCCGCCTGCGCGAGACGTTTTTCTGTCCTTAACAGCACTTCACGCTGCCCCATTCTGTACAGTTTAAGTTTTTCATGGCAAGTTTTTTCAAAACAGGATCTGAAAGTCCTGTTAGCACCACCGCAGCATGTTGTCCAGTCAGCAAAAAGTTTGTAAAGTGGTTAAAACGACAAACTTGTTAAGGGTTGATTGTGCTGAAGCTGGTTGACAGTTTTGCGTACTGAAGTTGAAGTAAATGTAACGCAATAATCTTACATTCTTTGCCCGGTTAGGGGTAAAAACTAACATTATCAGGGAAAGTTACTTCTCCTGAAATGTTGGTCATAAAATTTGGATTATTTTGGAAACACAGTTCTGCTGAAAACCTGGTTAACCCATCGCTCTAACTCATTGATCAAAATATTGACCCAACGTGCTGGGTCAAATACTTAACCCGCTGCACTTGGTACACTCTAAAAAACAGTTGGGTAAAATGTAACCAAATTGGGTCAAAAATTGGCCAGTCCACTACAAAATGACTCAATTTCTGGGTTGTTTTGTGCACAAAAAAAAAAAAAAAACAAGTGAGAAAAAGACAAAGTTGGGTCAAATTGACCTAAGCAGTGAGTCCGACCATTTTTTTTTTTTTTTTTACCCAAATTGGATTATTTCTTTACCCAACAGTTTTTAGACTGTATAATTTGGTACACTGTTGGTACAATTACAGCATTTGGTAAACTGTTGGGTCAAACATAACCTAATTTGGGTCAAAAAATGGACCCATCCATTAGATACAATACATTGGATTGTTTTTGACCCAACAGTTTTTACACAGTATAAATACAACAATGGGTACATTCTGGGGGAAAAAAAAAAATGTTGGGTTAAAGATGACCCAATTTGGGTGAAAAATTGACCTATCCATTCATTGGGTCTATTTGACCCACGATTGAGGATTTATTTGTATGTAAACAACTCAAATTATGTAGGCTGTTTTATCCTCCTGATTACCAGCAATTCAAATTTGTCCTCTGTAGTGGATCTTTTTAAACCTGAATATCTCCCACCCAGTGTATACGATTGAATGAGCTCCTTTTGTGCTTTATAGAGGACATTCAGAGCTTTCCAATGATACCAAATGTGTAGGGGTGGGTCTTTGCTACCTTTGATTGCATCATAAAAGAAAATGGCGTCCCTCAGTGCAAGCACTTTTTAGGGAAAAGGAAAAGTAAGTAAGTAACATTTTTTATTGGTGAAATTTAGGCTTTAAATGTTGTTCGCATGTTTTCTTTTAAGAACACATTAAGTATAAAGTATAAAGTATTATTTGAATTATTTTAACTGTATTTGAGCCGAGCATTTAAGTTTTAAAATATGTCCAATGTAGTGGACACATCATAGCTTAAACATAAAACCTACAGTTATTTAACAAAGATTGGGGAATATCAAAATACAGGGAGTGCAGAATTATTAGGCAAGTTGTATTTTTGAAGATTAATTTTATTATTGAACAACAACTATGTTCTCCATGAACACAAACAACTCATAAATATCAAAGCTGAATATTTTAGGAAATTGGAGTGTGGCTTTTTTAGTTTCAGTATCTTAGGAGGATATGTGTGCGTGCAGGTGACTATGACTGTGCATAATTATTAGGCAACTTAACAAAAAACAAATGTATACCCATTTCACTTATTTACACCAGGGAAACCAATATATCAACTGAAAATGTACAAATATAAATTTCTGGCATTCAAAAACAAAACAAAAACAAATCAGAGACCAATATAGCCACCTTTCTTTGCAAGGACACTCAAAAGCCTGCCATGCATAGATTCCGTCAGTGACAGTGTCTTGATCTGTTCACGATCAACATTGCGTGCGGCAGCAACCACAACCTCCCAGACACTGTTCCGAGAGGTGTACTGTTTTCCCCTCCCTGTAGATCTCACATTTAATGAGGGACCACAGAGTCTCTATGGGTTGAGATCAGGTGAACAAGGAGGCCACGTCATCTTTTTTTCTTCTTTTAGACCTTTTTTTTTGCCAGCCACGCAGTGGAGTACTTGGATGCGTGTGATGGAGCATTGTCCTGCATGAAAATCATGTTTTTCTTGAACGATGCTGACTTCTTCCTGTACCACTGCTTGAAGAAGGTGTCTTCCAGAAACTGGCAGTAGGACTGGGAGTTGAGCTTGATGCCATTCTCAACCCGAAAAGGTCCCACAAGCTCATCTTTGATGATACCAGCCCATACCAGTATCCCACCTCCACCTTGCTGGCGTGGAGCTCTCTGCCCTTTACTGATCCAGCCACGGGCCCATCCATCTGGCCATCAAGACTCACTCTCATTTCATCAGTCCATAAAACCTTAGAAAAATCAGTGTTATATTTCTTGGCCCTGTCTTGACGTTTTATCTTGTGTGTCTTGTTCATTGGTGGTCGTTTTCCAGCCTTCCTTACCTTGGCCATGTCCCTGAGTATTGCACACCTTGTGCTTTTTGGCACTCCAGTGATGTTGCAGCTCTGAAATATGGCAAAACTGCTGGCAAGTGGCATCTTGGCAGCTTCACGCTTGATTTTCCTCAGTTCACGGGCAGTTATTTTGCGCCTTGTTTTTTCAACACACTTCTTGCGACCCTGTTGACTATTTTGAAAGAAACGCTTGATTGTTCGATGATCACGCTTCAAAAGCTTGGCAATTTTAAGAGTGCTGCATCCCACTGCAAGACATCTTACTATTTTTTACTTTTCGGGGTCCGTCAAATCTCTTTTCTGACCCATTTTGCCAAAGGAAAGGAAGTTGCCTAATAATTATGCACACCTGATATAGGGTGTTTGTGTCATTAGACCATACCCCTTCTCATTACAGAGATGCACATCACGGATATGCTTAATTGGTAGTAGGCTTTCAAGCCGATATCGCTTGGAGTAGGACATGCATAAAGAGGATGATGTGGTCAAAATACTCATTTGCTTAATAATTCTGCACTCCCTGTAAACATGATTGGACTTCTTTTTTTTTTTCTGGTAGTCAGGAGGTTATATAAAATGACGCAATCTGTGGGTTGTTTTGTACAAAAAAAAAAAAAAAGTTGTGTCAAATTGACCCAAGTAATAGATCAGAATATTTTACCCAGATTGGAGAATTTTTTGTCCCAACAGTTTTTAGACTGCACTGGGTTAGCCATTTCTCCCGCTTTGGGGTTACTTTTAACCCGGCTTTTTAAGAGTGCACTCTTAAAACTGTTGGGTCAAAAAACATCCGCCATTAGGTCAGTTTGACTCTTTTTGACTTATTCATTGAAATCAAAATGGTTGTGTCAAATAAATAATCCCCAAAACAACCTAAAAAAATGCAGTCTGTCCAATACGAATGTGAAAGTGAAAAAAAAAAAAAAAGTGTACTGCTTCATGACTTTCAGAGCAGCCTGTAGTATGACGTGAATTTGATTTTACAGTAATGATGCATTGTGGCCCTTAACCTGTGCGCTGTGGACTCCCCGTTTCCTCTTGAGAAGAAGGATCAAATCAGATCGTGTTTGCCACATTTCTTCCCAAGAAAACGCTGCCATGTGTCCTCATCGCAGCTGTTGGCGGAAGATGGATGCGGCGGTATTCAGGACCATTTAGTTCACTTTAACACTTACCTGTGAGGAAGTAGGGGTTGCGCCCGTGTGCCAGGAACACTTTTGTGACATGAGAATTATGCAAATTTGATGTGAATGTGACGTCACGTGGCTCAAATGCAGTTTGAGGAATTTTGTATTTGTGTTGCTTACTTGCGTTTAAAGTTGAGTTGCAGCTTTGTTGGAATGCATGACCTCAATTGGACATTTAAGACTCCTTGTTGTGGACTGGTTTGACTAAAGGCCCCGTTGAGCATCCCTCAGATTTGACCTTGAGTAACCCTGTCCAGTAATGGCAAGATATGCAATAACTTTCTGTACGGTTTGGAATTTTTTGCATTATTTTTTTTCCCCCTGCGCTAGAGAACCTAACAGAGACCTAACATACTTGAAATCAGGTGAGATGCAGTGTTGTATAGATGATGTGATGCGTTTACTGACCTGTAATCAGTCTTTTACTCTTCTTTTTTTTTCCGCCTCATTTATTTGCAGTGTGGCAGCGTAATGAGTGGTTGATTAATTTCTTTGGTTGGCGTTGACTGACGGGCAAGTGTCACCATCACAATGTCAGAGTAGCTGCTTAGTAGGGCTGAACGATTTCGGGGTGGGCGGGAAATCAAATTTACGATTTTTTTCCATCCTTAATAAAGTGATTGCAATTATTTTTTTTAATTCAAAGTAATTTTTAACAAATAATATGAATCATTCTTACAATAAACAATATCAGATTTGTTATACACCAATTTTTGGGTCTTGTAGGTTAGGCTTATTAATATTATTTTAATTGTAATTATTTAATTATTTAACATGTGACTATTTTTGTCTACTTCAATTAGTTAATATAAATATATAAAATATATGCATATGTAAAAAAATAGTCAATTGATGAAAAAAGGATCACAGGTTTTGTTTTTACAAAATTAGCATTGCACTACATTGCAATATCGATTTGAATTTGATTAATCGTTCAGCCCTGCTGTTTTGATTGTGTACATAACTGATATTAAATGAAGAGGTGATTTTGCATATCTTGAAGAGGACAGTTTTTTTTTGTTTTTTTTTTGAAAAAAGGGCTGTTCCCAATTCAATATCAAGCTTATTCAAATCCCACCCCTCCCCTCCCCAAAATGGATTATATAGTGATGATCCTTAAGCCATTACTTATAAATGTTATAAATGAAAGTGATTTATTTATTGATTCTGGTATTTCCCAGAGGTGGTTTTTTTCCAGATAAAAGAAAGGTTGAAGACAGGCAAATGTGGTATCAAATCAAGATGTGTTGAATTTGATGGCGATTTTGTCCCCCGAGAGTCACTCATAGTTAACTTTCATTGAATGTGCTGAACTCCTGCTTCCACACATAGTAAGACAAATTCAGATTTCACACAATAGGCAGTGGTGCCTTGAGATATGAAAAAAAAAAAAAAAAAGGCTTCATATATTGTATTTACTTTAACATTGCCTTTAAGTCTACTAGCTTAATGCTAACAACACAATGGGAAATAGCCATTGACTGACTAGCAAATAATATCAATGTGGCAGTGTCATAATGCTGTAAACATCGAATATGCATATTCACTGGCAAATATTCTTTATCCTCTGCGAAAAGCTACTATTACTACAGATGTACACGTCACAAGCAGTAGCTGTGAAACTCTTCAATTATATCTGACCGTATTCCGCTGCCCCCTAATGGCTAAGTTGAATTATTGTTTTATGTTTCTATGAAGTGCATTATTATACACTGCTATTTTCCTTTGTTTTTTTTTTTGTTTTTTTTTTTTGACACATTGGACACATTTTGGTTTTTGGGAGTGTTGGGGGCTGGAACAGATTAATGGCATTTCCAGTCATTTGAATGGTGGAAGTGGTTTGAAACTTGTATCTCAAGGCACCACAGTATTATGCCCATAACTATGATATAGCATAGCGGAGTTTAAAATTGATACTGCCTCACCACAGGCGGACGATTGTATATTTTTCTACAGCATATCTAATGAATGAATATATAATCAAGAGAATGTTATGGAAGTAGAGGTTGGGAATGTATTTATGGCCTACTGACTGTAGCCTCAGCATGAATTTATTGGAACATCCCATTTGAAATGAGTTATTTTCTCCCCAATATTACATTCATGCAGGGAGTGTTCAGGAAGCTGAAATATCAGATAGGAAGTTGAACAATTGCTTGGTCCAGCTTAACGAGATGAGTCGTTTCATACTTTTGAGTGACCCCCCCAAGGAGGCGACATGCTGGTGTGCTATTTGAACACATTAGAGCTGCTACATTAGACACCAATCAATAAAAAAAAAAAAAAAAAAAAAAAAAAACAGAACGAAGAGCGAGTGTACAGATATTTTGTGGGAGGGGTTTATCCCAGAATGCTAGTTTCCATAGCGACTTTATTCTATTTTAGATATAAAAATGGAGAAAAACTATATGTGTCAATGAAAAGATATTACGGGAGAAGGACGGTGCAATTACGAGAAGCTGGTTCGCAGGCCTCGAATTAAGTTTTGACGGTGCATGTGCAGGATTTGTTGGGAGCAAACAGATGTGACCAAAGCAAAAGGATTGTTATTCAGAGTCGACCAAAGTGAATCGTAACAGTGGTCATGAAGTTGAAGCCACTGAGGCTTTCCTCCTCCGACTGTTTGTTCACCGTTGATGAAAACAAATTTCCTGGCGTCCGAAATATTCGTCAAGACATGCGAGTCAGCTTTTTTAGCTCACAATGAGTCATGCGAGCATGTATGTATATGAGTGTGCGTGTGAAGCTTTAATGAGCCTTTAGTTTGCTGACAGCAGTGAAGAGTTCCAAACTCTCTCGCAGGTTGTTTTTTTTATTATTTTTTATTGTCTTCTCTGCAGCTGGGAATTGTGCCGAGAGGCGTTCAAAGACCAATTAGTTAGCTCGTTCACATGTATTATTGGATGACATCACCATGTTTTATGGTCACAAAACAAAACAAAAAACGAGTGTGTGTTTAATGGGTGGCGGTGTAGGGATGACACAAGCCTCACCCCTTCGTTTGCATGAGGGCTTTTCATTGGCCGACATCACTTGGTCGCCTTGGTTACGGCTGCATGGTCTCACACTTTGACGCAAACGCTTTCTTCTTCTTTTTCTAAGTTTTTTTTTCTTTCTTCATTTCATTTAGTCTAGAAAAGGGAAAGAATATACAAATTAAATCAGAATATTAATTCAATCACGTTTTCTACTCCTATTTTCCAAAAAAATGTGACACTGAAAAAAAAAATCAAGAAAAAAGTTGATTTGTAAATAAGTCGTGTACAGTTTGTATCTGTAAGTCGTCAGTCTGTCATTGGTGACAGAGTCTGTCTTGCTTATAACGCACGCTACCAGTAAATAAAAAAAAACAAAAAATTTAAAAAAAGGAAAAAGTATATTTAGACTGTATGGTCCCTTGAAAGCAAGTTTTAAATTAATATCTGATGTATATTCCTGTAACATTGCATTTTTATCAGAGGAATGATGTTATTAAAAAATTGCAAATAAATTGCATTTCCTACAGTTGTCTTCTTCATGGTCCTGTGTTTCTATTGAAAATTGCGAACATCTGAGCCTTTCATAAAGTGGCAAATTTGTGAGGAAAAAAAGCTATATTGTTTATGTTGGGGTTTGCGGGAGATTGGGGACCCAAGTGGAGGGAGGCAAAGAAAGGCATGGCAGGGGTGCTCTTAAACATATTTTAATTTAATGCATAAACAAACAAAGTGCAAAAGAACATACAAAGTGCAAACTAAAGCTGGGAACTAAACTTACTAGATGTAATCTAAACGGGCAGGACTCAGAGGCTCAGGGAAACAAGCTGCGGTGACGACAGGACAACAACAACAAAGACTCGACCAGGACTGAACGAAAGCAGGGAACTAAATACACATACTAACGAGATAACAAGAGACACCTGGACACTACACAAGTGGCTTGGGGAGCTGATTGGACAAACACAAGGGAACGGGAAAACGAGCACAGGTGGACATAAGACATTGACAGAACTAGAGACACAAGGAAAACATTACAAAGAAAAACCCAAACTAAAACCCAGACCCTAACAGTTTATGTACAATAGTAGTAGTTCATTGAAAATGAGGGAAAGGTTAAATGGGGGGGGGGGTATGTCAAACAACTAACATGACGCTATGCTCTCGCACTGATTTGGGGTCAATAGGTCACATGATCTGGAAGCTATTGAGCAAAAATGCTCATATATAGGGGGTGGGGGGAGGCGGTATTTAAAATGACGACAGAGGTTTAGAGTCCAAACACTATGCAATACTGCTGTTTTGTGGCCACTTCGAGCAACTACATCTAGTGGCTCGCCAATAGAGGGCGCTGGAGAACCGCCTAACTTCTCAACAGGGAGACTTTACAAATTTTACACTTGTCAAGATAAAATTATGGTATAAAAAAATCGAAATACATTTTTATCGTGATATGAAAAGTAAGTTATTTACTTATAGTTTGTTGGGGCTGGGGGAGGGGGGATTCTATACTGACCACTATGATATTTATGTAGCATATCTAGACCAAATGCACAAATTCAAGGTGTGTACCTAATATTTTGGGTACACGTTTGGGAGGGCTATCACATGATTACCCATGAGAGGAGGGCAGACACGCCCCCTCTTGTGTCAGAGGTTGAGATTTTCCCAGCAGATGTGTGTGTATGTCCAAGAGTGAAAGAGCGTGTGGGTGTCCCACCAGGAGGCAAAGAGACGCTCCACACCTCCATGGAGGCACTTGCACCCCCCGGAAAAACGAAAAAAAATCAAACAAAAACAACTGATGTTTGCGTGACACCATGTGTGGGAGTAGTGGAAGAGACGCGCCTGGACGTTACGATGAGGACTTCTCCTTTGTCAACCCCGTGGTCAAATACCTGCTCTTCGTATTTAATTTCCTCTTCTGGGTGAGTCAAATGGTTTTCGATTTCAAATATTTAACCGCAATTAAGAGAAGGTCAAATATTAGAAAACGACTGCAGAAGCTGAGCATTATTGTCTTCGCAGAATTATATTGTGTACCTAATGAAGTGTCCGCTGAATTGAAATTGCTTTGTTGTTCATCATAAAAGTAAATGTAGTTGTTAAATGACATAAACTTTGATGATAAGTACACAAAAGCTCCAACTAGCACATGATCACAGCAGTGTGGCAACTAAAAGTAAATTATGTTGAAAGTGAAACAGTTCTCAACAAACCAAAGTCCAAATGCATGTTTGTTTACTTTTGAGCAGATTTGGATTCCAGATTAAACTCCCCTGAAAAGGGCACAGAAAACGAGCACAGTTACTGGTTTACATTAAGACATTTATTTAACGCCCTACGTGGGTGTGCGGCTGCAGGTCGTGTACGGACAGGATGAGAATGTGAAAAAACTTCCACAGCGATTGTTAGTGGAATGTGCTCGTGTTGTTACACTTGCCACTGGCACTATATAGCAATTGCCGTGAGTCACACATTCACACTGAAAGAGCTGTTCAAAAATAGAAAACTAACTGCATTTTATATAATGTAGCTATAGTGAACAATCAACATGTCCATTTTTGTCTTTACCGGTAATCATCACTAGGTTTGTTGTTGTTTTAACCATATTTATTTCAGTATGTATGTCGTACTACGTACTACGTCTGTAGAAGAAAGACGTTTGAACTAGGGATAGACCGATAATCGGCCGGGGCCGATTATCGTCGCCGATATTTGGCATTTTGACAAATATCGGCATCGGCCATGTTTTGAATCTGAAGGCCGATAAAGCTCACTGAGCAGGGGATACTTGCGAACGTAGCGAATTTGGGGTTTTCATCAGGATTTGTAAGATGTTCGCAGTCAGTTTTTATTTGTCGTAAACACATTTGGAACATATTCACACAATTTTTCACCGCAAAAATCTTTTTGAAACGTTTTTACGAACCCTAACAAAAAACCCAAATGAGCTACATTCACATGAATTTGTTACTCAGTGAGAAATTATATATAGTTTGAAAGAATTCCCCCCCCTCCCCATTTTACTGCAAATGAATATCGGCTTGAAATATCGGTTATCGGCCAACTTGACTACAAATAATCTGTATCGGTATCGGCCTTGAAAAAACCATATCGGTCTATCACTAGTTTGAACAATCATTTGGGGAATGTAGTTTGCATTACTTTTATTACATAGTCACATTTTATCTTGCACTCGGCAAATACCCAAAAAAAAAAAAAAAAAAAAAAAACTATCTTAAAAACCTAAAATAAAAATGAGCATTTTAGGACAAATAAACGCTAGTGAAAACTCACAAACACACTCTGAAAAAAAAATAGTAGTTAATAATTAAATAATTTAAAAGTCCAATATTTAAAAAAAAAAAAAAAAAAACAACTAAAAAAACTATGATGAACCAGAAATGACAGGCATCATACAGCGATTGATAGCAATTCACTCCCACCTACACTGCCTGCACCAAAGTTGGGCTAATGTACCACTACACCATCAGTGACACTTAGAATTTTGAATAATTGTTTTAAAACTATGAATACAGCAACAGAAATGAATATAATTAAGGAAATTTGGAGATTTAAATTTGGAGATTTAAAATGCTGTCAAGTTGCCGCGGGAGTGAAGTCAAGCAGCCTACAAATTCCCTGTCTGCAGACGGTGAGTGACCCCCCCCCCCCCCCCCCCCCCAACACCCCCAACCACCCCACCCCGCTCAGCATTTGGCTGGAGGGGTAAACGACTCTGTTCACAGAAACGTCCCGCTGTTGACAAAACAAACACAAAATGGCAAAATGCAGGCTGGGGGGGTGTGGGTTTAGGAAAAGATCACCACCACACATTAACAGTAGCTCAGAGGTGTAGATTGAGAAGGAGTTCACGGGTATACATCCTGTATTTATATAGTGCATTTTCCTGAGTGAAAACGGAAGACCCCGCCTTTACATGCACTGCAGAAAGATAAAGAAAATTCAAATATAACAAAAACATTAGTCATCTAGAAGTATTGGATTAAATTGACTATAAGTAAACCAAATATCAGACTAAATACATTAAAAGATACTGAACAAATGAGTATTAAAACAAAATAAAATAGACTCACGAATATGCTGCAATAAACAACAATGTTTTCATCCCTTGCTGACAGTTTGAGCAGACCAGGTATTCAGGGAGTAAACAAAGAGCACCATTGGGCCACACAGTGCATTAGTACAGTAACTGGATCCACTTCATTCACAGTGGAGAGATTCATATTGAACTAAAAGAAAAAAAAAAAAAGAGAGATGCATTATTTTTATTTTTAAATGTGACATGAGCAATGGCGGCTGCAGTAAATCAAACGCTTTTGCTCTTAAGTGTTTTCGTCAATGGCACCACTCCCAGTACAAGTACCAACACATGCGCCTCACATCATGTTTCTTGCGCAATCAATTTGTAAACTGTTGTGCCATGAAGATTCTCCTCATCTCTACTTTTCCAGCTCATCGCCATGGCCATGATCGCTATCGGGGTGTACGCCCGCGTCTCCAAGCACGCAGGTAATCCGACAGGCGTACATGTCAACAATCAACAAATCCAATTACCCATGATTGACTGATCCCGTAGAGACGGCGCTGGCGTGTCTCGCCGTGGATCCGGCCATGATGCTGCTGGTGGTCGGCGTCTTCATGTTTATCATCACTTTCTGCGGCTGTGTGGGCTCGCTGCGGGAGAACATTTGTCTGCTGCAGTTTGTAGGTTTTGACCTTTTTTTTTGGACTGGAAGTGTGAAACGGAGCAGCACCTCCTCACTCTTGTCGTCTTTGTGCAGTTTTGCATCACTCTGACTGTCATCTTCCTGCTTCAGTTGGCTGCTGGGGTGCTGGGATTCATCTTCTCTGATAAGGTACTTTTTTGTCTTTATTTTTTATGACCTATGACAGCAGCTTACTGAGGAGCTATAACCTTTGTACTGTATAGTCTATCTGTATTATACTGTAACCAGGTGGCCAAAGCGGGCACACCAGAACGAGCAGAACAATGTTAAGTCAAGTTTATTTCTATAGCCCTTAACTCAACTCGGCTTTATTTATAATCACACAAGAGTCTCAAAGGGCTCACATGCCCACAGAATTGAAACAAAAATGTGACGAAATTTTATTTGTAAGTTTTTATTTATTTATTTATTTGTTTATTTTATATATATTAAAAATAATATATATATATATATATATTAAAAATAATATATATATATATATATATATATATATATATATATATATATATATATATATATATATATATATATATATATATATATTTATTTATTTATTTATTTATTTATTTATGGTTGAGGCTGAAATTGATTAAAGGGAAAGTTTGGATTTTTTGACATGAATCTCTATTTGATCCTCACCTCCAGTGTGTGCGATCATCACTGACTTACCCCTGACAGCGTTCTGTGACACAAGTTCTGGTCCGGTGTTGGACGAGAGGAAAATAGTCCAGCAAGTTGGCTGGGGTCACTTAAATAAAGCGTTTTTCTTCTAAAAACAATTTGTGTTCAAAAGAGTGATACATTTGCACACTAAACTCCTTTCTGAAAAAAGTCAGACGCCATTACCGCCAGGCACTACTTTTCTGTTCGTTCGTATCACTGCGTGTCGCCCTGTAGACAGCGAATCGACGCGCTGCAGACAGCTGATCCACGCGCCTTCCACTTGTAGATTAGTGCGCATCTATCAGCTGTATGCGGTGCGCCGCGCAGTGATACGAACAAACAGAAAAGTAGTGCCCAGCGGTAATGACGTCTGACTTTTTTTTTCCAAAGGGAGTTTTGTATAGAAATGTATCACTAATCTTAACTATCCCTTTAAGGGAAAAATGTATTTGAGAGCCCTGTAATTGGCTGGCAACCAATTCAGGGTGGATCCTGTCTACTGCCATAAGCCAGCTGGGATAGGCTCTAGCACCCCCTCCTTCCCCCGCCCCGACCCTTGTGAGGAAGAAGCAGTTGAGAAAATGGATAGATGGATGTATTTGAGACGCAAGAAACTTGGGTACAAAATTAAATGGAAAATGGCGCCCTCTGTTGGTCATTTGATGTCACCACTTATGTCCTTTACTCGAGTGCTAAATCTTTATTTGCTGTAAAAACAAAAATGCACTTATTATTTTATTTTTTTTTGTATTTCTAGCCAACTAATAAACTTTTCTTTTTCCTTAGGCCCGTAACAAAGTGACCCAAATGGTCAACAACGCCATCGTGCACTACAGAGACGACATTGACCTGCAGAACCTCATTGACTTTGGACAGAAAGAGGTTACTCACTTTCTCATTCGTCATCCTAAAATGTATGTGTATATATATATATAATAATCACATCCCTTCAGTTTGGCTGCTGTGGAGCTGTGACCTACACCGACTGGTCCAACAACATCTACTTCAACTGCACTGACAAGAATCCCAGTCGGGAACGTTGCTCTGTCCCTTTCTCCTGTTGCATCATTACCAAGGACAAGGTTTCATTTATTTGTCCTCTATTTTCGAAGGCGTGCTATCTCCAACTGTGTGTGCGTGTGTGTAGGTGGAGGTGATTAACACCATGTGCGGGCAAGGCATGCAGGTAGTAAAGTACATCGAAGCCGGCGACGTCATCCACACCAACGGATGCATCGACAAAGTGATGGACTGGATCCACAGTAACCTCTTCCTGTTGGGAGGCATCGCACTGGGGCTGGCCATCCCTCAGGTGGGACCACACGCACACGCATGCACGCACATACAAAGAGTGGGATAACAATGGCAGCCTCTTGCAGCTGGTGGGCATCCTGCTGTCTCAGATTCTCATCAGCCAAATTAAAGATCAGATTGAGCTGCAGAACTACAACCTCAAGCACCGAACTGACCCGTGGAGATAGATGACCAATCGGAGCGGCCTCTCTTAAACATGTGACTCCAGCCTCTTCTCTCGACTTTGACACTAACGAGCTAGTCTGTGTGTATATATAAATAAATATGCATGGATTTTATATTATAAATTTATACACATATATATAAATTAAGGGTATCAGACGATTAAAATATTTAATCGTAATTAATTGTATGACTTATATTATTAACTCAGGATTAATCACAAATTGTATATCTGTTCTAAATGTACAATAAAAAAAATCTAGGTTTTCGTAGTCATGTTAACATAAGAGTGGGAAAAAAAATTCTACTAATAGAAATATGGCTGCATCTTTTAATTGAAATTGAGTTAAAATTAAAAAGATGCATTGTACTGTACAAAAAACAACAAAAATCAAGTGTGATATCGATTGGTGTTGAGGTCATTCTTCTGCCACTAGATGACATAATTGAATTTGTAAGACGGTGACTGCTCAGTGCATTTTTCTTTTCATATTAAGAGCTAGAGTGGGGGAAAAATGTTTAACTAATAGAAATATAGTTGCATATTTTAGTCATTGATACGGTAATTTAATAAATATTAATGAAATTGAGTTAAAATTAAAAAGATGCACTGTACTGTAAAAAAAAAAAGTGTTACATTGATTTGTGTTGAGGTCATTTTTCTGCCACTAGATGGCATAATTGAATTTGTTGGTGACTGCTCAGTGCATTTTTCTTTTCATATTAAGAGATCTATATGTATGTGTGTATTTTTTCTGTATTCTTTCACCTGTCTGTTGGATAGGCTTGGCCACTTTACTCGTACACAAATTTCCCCTGCTTGTTGAAAAGGTATTTTCTCGACTTTCATCCTGCTCAAAGATGCATTACAAACTCATCCAATTCATCCTAACTTTTTTTGTGCATATTGTGTTCATGTCTTCGGGAATTTCTTGTATGTTTAAAAAAAAAACAGACTGAAAGTTATTTTTGCAATGTTACTTCGTCAAAATTTGAGTTGCGGCTGATGCTTTTTTTTATTTCATGTTACATGTGTTGAAATTGTGACACAGTTACGCACGTGTTACAAATTTGAAAAAGTTAACAGTGTATTTCAATGTTTTACTGTGCTAGCCTACTTGACAATGACATCATAAAATGCTTTATAGAGTGACTGAAAGTCACTTCAAAATCACAAAGGCCTGTCCTTTTCTTGACTGAATAAACTTGGTTCCGAGTACTGATGTCTTTATTATATCTATAAATGTTGTGTCTTAAAGTCAAATGTGAGTGCAGAAGATCAAAAAAACAACACATTAACACCCTCACTCTTCAGCAAGCCAATCAAAACATTTGCAACACTATCTAAACATGACGATTCCTTGTTACGCTGATACTGTATCGCCACTCTCAAAAGATTGTGTGCGAGAGAGAGAGAGAGAGAGAGAGAGAGAGAGAGAGAGAGAGAGAGAGAGAGAGAGAGAGAGAGAGAGGGAGCGTGAGTGTTGGCCTGGTTTCACTGTGTGTGGTCCTGTTTTGTTTTGTTTTTTCTTCTGCGTCTGACTCAAACAGGAGTTGGAGGTTGCAAGACAGCCCAGACATACACACACGTACGTACACCCAATCAATCCCAACTCACTGGTGGGGAACAAAGTGGTGTGCAGCTGCACTGCAATCCAACTGAATGACACAAAACAAAACAAAACAACTGTATTCAAGTGTCTTTGTTCTTTCCATCCAGGAATGCTGAAAAAGTACAGTTCAGTTGTATTTCAATTTGAGGTACATTTGCATTTTGTCTGTAAGAACTGCTTTTTTTATTTACAGTAGGCACAATTTTCATTTCAACTTTTAAGTGAAATGTGCACAGTGGCTTAGACAATAATAGTAGATAGACGTTTTAAAATTTGAGGACCACATCTAGCTGATACAAATACACTAAAATATGCTTATTTTTTAACCACTAGTAGCTGGCAGTTGTTGCCTAAAAATATCTTGCAAAGACTTAAAAAAACAAACAAACAAACAAATTGTGTTCTTTCTTGCTCTTGTAGTTTATTTCTAATATTTTGATCAACTAATTTTGCAACATGAGAGTATTTGAAAGTTTAAATTCAGTATTTTTGCAAAGGAATGAATAGTACTGTATATATATTTCCATGAATGTATTATGTAAAAAAATATTAAAAAAAATAAAAATAAATAAATAAAAAACAGTTCAGGTTCAATTGATTTTTTAAACAATTTTGTTATTGCATACAATCGAGAAAAAATACATTTCTATTATTTTTAGGTAATGAAATAGAGAACAGATTCTCATTTGCAATGCCAACCTAAATAAAATGACAAACATTTATAGATTTTTTCTTTGTAGTCGTTATTTCAATTCAATCACCATTTTATTTAATTCATAATCTTTCATACGTTTTTATAATGTAATATTTACTGTATGCGTTATAGTCCTGCCGTAAAGTTCTCCCCCCCCCATCCCTATATGAGCAGATGGGGGATGGGAGATTGGATTAGGGGTGTTGCTCCACATTACACCTACTTGAACTGGAGAACTTAGTGAGGAAGCCTGAGTGGAAGAGCAGGACATCCCCTCCCTTGGAATAAGTCGAAATACTGTGGATGCATTTGCATTTTTACTCTGAATAAAAATAAATAAAAATAAGACGAGCTGAGGAATCGGGGAGGATTGGTTGGGGGGGCGTCATGGTGAAGGAGAAGAAGTGGGTGGCGCATGCGCACGCCAGTTGGAGCTCCAGTTACACTTTTTCAGATTTTTTGGGATGTGGGGGGAGGGCGAATCCGCAAGTTTCTCTACATTTTTCCACCTAACAAAGCCCAATCACTAACTTTTTGCTTCATCAAATTGTCCATTTGGATCGTTTTGAACACGTTTTTGTATTCGCCCCCGCCCCCAAACGATGGAATTTGAAGACGAGCCAAAGGGGGGAAAGCACGGAGGTGGAGGAAAAACTTTGCATCGTCCTTAAACTTGTGCTCATCTTTGGAAGTTTTTCGGCGAATACGCGGAACTGGAACGAACATGCCTTTTGAGCCTCGACAACAATCTTACTATTAAAACAGCTCGGTTCAACTTGATCGTCATTTTTGCACGATTTAGTCCCCCCTCTGCGTCTGCGTCCCCCCCTCTCTTCTCGCTCTCAAGATGTCCTCCCAAGTTTGGAGCGCCTTTGTTGGCTTGTACGGGATGCTGTGCGTGCTGGCCCGCGGCAGCGTCGCCGTGCAGCTGTCCCCCAACGTGAGCATATTTGAGGACAAATGCAAGACGACGACGACGTGCGAGGCGCTCAAGTACAACACATGCCTGGGCTCACCTCTGCCGTACACGCACACGTCCCTGGTGCTGGCAGAGGACTCCAGCTCCCAGGAGGAGGCTTTTGAGAAGCTGACCATGTGGTCTGGTGAGTTGGAGCGACACCAATTACAGCCATAAATCGTCTAGAAATAGATTACGACGTGTTTTATGAAGAGAAACTGCAAAAAATAAAAATAAAAAATGCCACCACATCATAGCAATATACGCATGTCATGCACTTACGCCTTCTAGTGGCCGAGTTCGGCATAGGGGATGACATCAATCTGCTGCAATCTGATTGGATGCGACTTGCTAAAAATTATACTGATTTCTGACAATGCCGTGACATCGCGTTTGTTTTTGGTAATGTTGTGAACATGTTTACACAAAGTGATTCTCGGTGTGGTTCGTGGGCTCCCTCTAGTGGTACAGGAAAGAGTCACTGAATTTAATGTTCAAACTATGCATACTGTTACAGCGACTTGATTTTGTAGTGTTCTTTTATGTGAATGTGTTGTTTGGTGTATTTATATTCATGCAGTTTGTGTATGTTGTATATAATTTACATATTTCAGTTTTCTGTATCGTCACTGTTTGGCTTCTCTAAAACTATTACTTTCACAATATATTTTATTTTTTTTCTATTTAAAACATTTTATGGTTAAAGTTCTTAAAATATTTTAATAAAAGTTCTTAAAATATTTCCAGCACTTCACATTGCTTAATAATTGATTAAAAATAACAGATTGGTATTGATTTATTCTGGGACCAAATTTGGACATTAGGGGGTTGCATTTTGTTTAAAAATTCTTTACATTTTAAGGGATGTTAATTGCACTTTTTTTCAAACTGATACCACTACAAGTAATCAACTCTTGAGTTGTCACTGATACCAAGTAGCCTACTGATACCACTATTAGCTACTTTTGCTAAAAAAAAAAAATACAGATCATTTCAACAAAAAAATCATTGTATAATTACGATTTTTCCCTTAAAATTGGCTTAATAAATGGCAATTTCCTTTTCTTCTAATTTCTAGTTCCTGATTGCAAAATGGCCATCTTTGAAATAACGCCAGGTATTGGCCTGACACCGATATCTGGTATCGATACTCGCCCATCCCTAACCTTTGTATTAACGTTATTCTCAGCCCCTTCACATATTTTCTCATTTTTTTGACTTTTTGTTCACCTAAAAATATGCATCACAGCTCAAATCCCATTAAAAGCAATAAGGAGATTCACTGCTGTTGATAACTGCTTCTTTCAGTTGCCCCAGCATTTTATAACGATATGACACACTTGTTACCGATCGTCTCAAAGGTGACAAATCTGCCACCACTCACTGTATTGATTGTACTAAGATATGTTTCCCTGCTAAAGTGGCTAAGTAAGGTTCGCATTACAGACATGACAGTAATCTGAAAGTGTGCTATGGGCAACCCTTGTGGTACATGAAATAATCACTATAAAGTACTTAATTGTTCAGTGTTGCTCATGATGGTACATGAAGTATTTTTTTAGGCGGCACTATAGTTTGTGTACCACTGCAGTCGAGTATACGCACAAGGATGAGATGTTGTGACGTAATTTCCTAGGTCTGCGTAACGCTCCTCGCTGCTGGTCCGTCATCCAGCCTCTGCTGTGCGCCGTCTACATGCCCAAGTGTGAAAACGGCCGAGTGGAGCTGCCGAGTCAGAGTTTGTGTCTGGCGACGCGTCGCCCCTGCAGCATCGTGGACCAGGAGCGCGGATGGCCCAACTTCCTCAAATGCGAGAAATTCCCAGTGGGCTGCTCGGTAAGCCAATGATGACCGATGGCCAATCCAGACTGTGCCTTTTAAGTGTTGCGGTGATTGTGGTGTCAGAACGAGGTGCAGAAGCTGAAGTTCAACACGTCGGGCCAGTGCGAGGCGCCGCTGGTGAAGACGGACATCCAATCCAGCTGGTACAAGGACGTGGAAGGCTGCGGCATCCAGTGCGACAATCCGCTGTTCACAGAGGAGGAGCACGATGACATGCACGCCTACATCGCCTATTTCGGCACCATCACCCTCCTCTGCACCTTCTTCACCCTGGTACGTACACACTTCCTGGTTTGAACTCGGAAAAGTCCAACTTCCGACTATCCTCGAATGCAGCATAAGAGGACCATTGTTTATCTTCAGGCCACGTTTCTGGCCGACTGGAAGAACTCCAACCGCTACCCGGCCGTCATCCTCTTCTACATCAACGCCTGCTTCTTCGTGGGCAGCATCGGTTGGTTGGCGCAGTTTCTGGACGGCGCCCGCGACGAGATCGTGTGTAAGAGCGACAACACCATGAGACTCGGGGAGCCCTCGTAAGTCACCCCCCCCTCTCCTTTGGATCGCCTGCCTGAGAATGTGCCGGAATGAAAGATTTGTTTCCCCCTCAGTTCGTCTGAGACCTTATCATGCGTGACCATCTTCATCATCGTGTACTACTCACTCATGTCGGGAGTGATTTGGTTCGTGATGCTGACGTACGCCTGGCACACGTCCTTCAAGGCGCTCGGTACCACCCAGCAGCCGCTCACCGGGCGCACCTCCTACTTCCACATGGTCACGTGGTCCATACCCTTTGTCCTCACCGTCGCCATCTTGGCCATCGCTGAGGTACGATGAGAACGATCTTCTTAGGAAACTATTTTTGATGGGGTTTTTTTTTTTTTTTGTTTGGTTTTTTTTACATTTCAGTTCGGTTGTATTTAAAGGGGCTGTCTGGCTTTTTCACTCAGGAAAAAGCACTTTTTAAATACAGGATTTAAACAAACAAACTACTTCTCAATTTATAGATATGGGCTTTTCATAACGTGTGGGGGCGATTTTGTCCTAAACCCCCACACCCCCAGCCTGTATTTTGCCATTTTGTGTTTGTTTTGTAAACAGCGGGCCGTTTCTGTGGAAAGACAGTGCTTACACCCCTCCAGCCAATCGCAGAGCGGGGGGGTCGCAAACGGGGCCGGGCGAATGTGTCAGCTGCGTGACGTCAATCCCGCGGGAATTTGAAAACACGCACGGATTTTTTTTTTTTCACTCACTCACTCACTCACTCACTCACTCACTCACTCACTCACTCACCCACTCACTCACTCACTCACTCACTCACTCACAGAAGCTTACATGTATGAATGAGTGATTGGGGGGGGGGGGGGGGGGGGGGGGGGGAATCTGTGCGTGCTTTCAAATTGCCGCGGGAAGTCAGTCCCTTTTAAGAGGAAGTGTTCCAATGAATGTGTTGTCTGTGGCCCCACTAGTCTAAAGACAGTATTCTTAATAATATTGTGTTTGTGGAATATGTATTGAGCAGCAAAATCTGCCCATTTGTATCCATCTCAGGGGCGGCCATTTTGCCATTTGCTGTCAACTGGAAATGACATCACAGTTGCTCAGGGCTCAGGTAACAGCCAATCACGGCTCAGCTTGGCTTAATTCATATTCCACAAACACAATATTAATCAGAATGCCGTGTTTAGATTAATGGGGCATTATAGAACATATTCTTGATACTTTTTTTTCCTTTAACTTTTAATAAGGCAATTAATATACAATTTTTATTACATTTTTATGTGCAAAATATTTAACTGTTTTTTTTATTTATATAAGAAGTATTTTTATTTTATTTTACTATTTATATTTACAATGTTCTAACTGTACATAATGTTCTGTAATGTTTTTTAGTCCAGTACATTACATTTGCAAAGTACAGGTGAATTGTATTTTACTTTTTAAGTGCATTGGCATTTATTCTTTAAGAACTAAAATATTTATTTTACTTTTTTTATGGGACTTCATGTAAAAGGTTTGTGAGCCACTGACAGAGGGTGTATAAATTTTATTTAATAACTTATTTACTAAGTTGTAATTATTATATTATGTCTTTTTTTAGATTTTATTGAAATATGTATTATTGATTATATTTTATCATTTAATTTATATTATTCATCCACGTTTTGTATTATATTTTAAGAATTTTGTATCCTTTATTTATCATGCATACTTCTGATATTTTATTAGATTTTTATGTTTGATGATTTACATTCTTAAATTTTGTCTCTTTTTAGTTTCTGATTTCCATATTCATTTGCTATTTGTATTCTTCCACTTTTCAGGTGGATGGCGACTCAGTGAGTGGGATCTGCTTTGTGGGCTACAAGAACTACAGGTACCGCGCTGGCTTTGTACTGGCGCCCATCGGGGTGGTGCTTGTGGTCGGCGGCTACTTTCTCATTCGAGGTCAGTCCCGTCAAATCGCGCCTGAGCCCTCGTGAGGACATCCAGTCAGTCCGCTGAGCATATTTGTCCTTGTAGGCGTCATGACGTTGTTCTCTATCAAAAGTAACCACCCAGGACTGCTGAGCGAGAAAGCAGCCAGCAAAATCAATGAGACAATGCTGAGACTTGGTATGTTTTTTTTTTTCTCCCCAAGTTCTTCTTGAGCTATATCATTGTGTGCTAATGTAAACAATTGAACCCCAAATTTTGTGTTTCTATTCTTGTCAGGCATATTTGGCTTCTTAGCTTTTGGCTTCGTTTTCATCACCTTTGGTTGCCACTTCTACGACTTCTTCAACCAGGCTGAATGGGAGAGAAGCTTCAGGGAATATGTGCTGTATGTTTCTTTGAGATTTTCGGTTATAAATTAGTGGTTCTCAATTTTTTGACACCAAAAAATACTTTGCTCCTACCATTTAAAGCAGGCTTCCCCCCTCCAATCCTGATTCATGAGGGTCAGGAGTTTTGCAAGCTTTCGATATTTCCGTACTCCAAACACGCCTGATTCATTTAAATCAGCTCATCAGTCAGCTCTGCAGAAGCCTGATAACCATCCTGATCATTCGAGTCAGGTGTGTTGGATGACGGAAACATCGAAAACCTGCAGGACTCTCGAGGACCCGGATTAGGGAAGCCTGATTTAAAGCCATACACACTCAACAGCATAGCTATGAAAGTGTAAAACTTAATGAGGGTGACCCCAAATGGACAAGAACAAGACCTGCAGCTTACATGCTGTTATAGATCATAACAATAATGATACGCCCGACAGGTGCGAGGCCAATGTCACCATCGCCTCCCAGACCAACAAGCCAATCCCGGAGTGCACCATTAAGAACCGACCCAGTTTGATGGTGGAGAAAATCAACCTGTTCTCCATGTTTGGCACCGGCATCGCCATGAGCACGTGGGTGTGGACCAAGGCCACCATCCTCATCTGGAAGCGCACCTGGTGCAAGTAAGCACACCACGTATTAAATTTCTCTTGTCTCCGTTACTGGACTTGATAATTTTTTTTTGGGGGGGGATCCCACCTTTAGGATCATCGGGCGCAGCGACAATGAACCCAAGAGGATCAAGAAGAGCAAGATGATCGCCAAGGCCTTCGCCATGCGGAAGGAGCTGCACAACGACCCGGAGAAGGAGTTGTCCTTCAGCATGCACACCTTGTCACATGATGGGCCTGTTGGTAAGGACATAATTATGCCATTGAGAAAATATACCAACATCCAATCTTGGTTTAAAGCATCACCTAGTGGTCGTCAAAGGAACTGCAATCCTGTTTTTTGTGCCGTTTGTTGATCATGGTGCAAAATGCATGCCCGTGCTTTTGTCATTTCTCTAGCTGGGATTAACTTCGACATCAACGAGCCTTCCAATGACATGTCGTCGGCCTGGGCGCAGCACGTGACCAAGATGGTGGCCCGGAGAGGCGCCATCTTGCCTCAGGACATCTCGGTCACTCCCACAGGAACGCCGGGTGAGAGTTTGAGGCGCCGTTTTGATTGTTTTGTGGCGAAAGTACTAACACGCTGTTCTTAAGTAGAAATACAGATACAGATACCATTCAACGTTCCTTAGTGTCGCTTTAAGCTAGCGTCTTTTTTTATGCCGACATGACTTCAGGTTTTTGAGCCACTAAACTACACAGCCTTAATTAATTCATTCATTCATCAAACGCCACAACAACAAGGCACTCTAAAGCTGCCATGCCAGCCCGACGCGCCAGTCCGCTTCTACCTTTTGTCTTTGTGGCATGCACGCACACACGGCCAACAATGAGGCATTCAGTAGCGGCCAAGGTTATTTTAGTTAACTAAAACTTACGAAAAAAACTAAAATTGAAAAAAAAAAATGTGTTAACGAAATAAAATAAAAACGAAAATGCTTTTTAAAAAACGAAAATTAGCTGAAACTACATTTTATGTTTGCAAAACGAACTAAAACTATAATTAGAGCAAAAATGTCCTTCCTTTTAGTCTTTGGTAATAAATTTAATGCATGATCCTTTGGGGATGATTTTAAATGTGGTTTTAAGTATATTTACTTTAATATTAATCAGAATAATGACGCCTGAAAGTGTGTCACACAGAAGTGACGTCATCTAGCAGAAGCCAATAGAGAAGCACGTTCAGATGATAAATAATAAAGAATATTGCGCACAAATAATACATATTTAAAAAAAACTAAAACTAATACTGATACTAATTAAAACTAAATTAAATCTAACAATTTATTAAATAACTAAAACTAATAGAAACTAATAGAAGCAATCTGAAAACTAAATTAACACTAACTAAATTTATGAAACAAAACTCAAAACGAAATAAAAACATGCTAAAATGAAAAAATTCTAAAACTATAATAATCCTGGTAGTGGCCACATCAGTGGACTCTCCAAAGGGAAGATGCATTTTCTGGGTTTTAGGCTAAGCTTTGTCACAAATGCACCGGATAACCACTGATGCAAATAAATGCACTCAAGCACTTATGTAACAGGGACGAGCAACTCTTGCACTTTTAGCCACGCCCATAAACAAGAAAACCTGAAACGATGAAACCCATGTTAACACTACATAGTTATCAGTTTTTGTGCACGCCTTCCGCAGTTATCTTCAAACATTTCAAGCTTATTGAGAAACAAATCTGAATTTGTTCTATAAAGTCATTAAATATTTTTTTCCCATAGTGCCACCACCTGAGGAGAGGAACAGGTTGTGGATGGTGGAGGCTGAAATCTCCCCAGAGATGATAAAACGAAAAAAGAAGAAGAAGAGGAGGAGGAAGGAGACGCACGCAGCAGCCGAGGAGGCAGCGGCGGCGACGGACCACCAGCCTTATCCCCAGCGCGAGTTTGGCCGCAGCTCAGTGCCCCGCCTCCCCAAGCTGCCTGGTCACCCCAGCCTGGTGGCCAACCTGCGGGAGCATCAGAAGCGACAGCAAATGCTGAAGGAAGACGTCCTGCCGGGATCCTACCCAGACGTTCCCGGCAACGAGCGCTGCCGTTTTCCGCCTTATCGGAGCAGCTGCGGCGGCGGCGTGTTCTCGGACCGGCCGGAGAATCTTGGTCTGGGTCGGCGCTGCCCGCCCGGCGCCTCCTTCTGCCCCCAGGAGGGGCTGTCAGAAAGGATGGCACACGTGGCGAGGGTGCCCGCTGGCCGGCGAGTCGGCTACGGCCCCATCCACTCGCGGACTAACTTGATGGAGGCGGAGCTTATGGACGCCGAATCAGACTTCTAAGTTGCACTGATAGTAAACTGAAAAAAAAAGAAAGAAAAGTGCTGGATACTTTCGAAACTTAAGTGCACCTACATTTATTTTTTACAAATTAAGCTTTTTTTTTTTTTTTTTTTTTGTCGTATTTTTAAGGAAAGGGATAATGAAAAAACAAACAAACATATTTTTGTAATGCTAAGTCTGATACAATTTCCTTGGCAACTTTATGATGGGACACAAATGAGGCAGCTATAAAATGGGTTGAAAGAATATACTGTATAGACTATTTTGTAAAAATATAAAACCATCATCCCGCCTGGCAGTTTATCATTAATAAAGGGATACTTGACTCATTGAACACTTTTCAGCAGTGAAAAGTTATTATTTCGTCCAGAATGTATTTGATAACTTCATTATTTTTCATGTCCAATTAATACCTTTAAAAAGTAATTTTTCTACTTGCTGTCGACTGATGATGACATCACCTGTGTTGAGGAACTAGGTAACAGCCAATCATGGCTTACCTGTTTTCTGGGTTTGGTCAGTAAACTGAGCCATGATTAGTCGTTAGCTACTTCCTCAGCACAGGTGATGTCATCATCAGTCGACAACAAGTAGGAAAATTACTTTATAAAGGTATTAATTGTACATGAAAAATAATTACGCTACCACATTAATTATAGACAAAATATTAACTTTTTACTGCTGAAAATGGTTCAATGAGTCAAATATCCCTTGAAAGTAGGCTAAACTATTTTTAAATTTAATTTTGTACTCTTTTTACCCTCTCCACACTCACTTTTTAGCCAGTAAATACTCCAAATGTTTCAACTTTGGTGCTTTTACAATGCACTCATTTGTAGAAGGAAATAATACACTATTGTCTTGTAAAGATTCAACCATTCTTGTTTTTTGTTTTTTGCTTCTTTTAATTAGCAACATGATAAAAAAAAAAAAAAAAACGTGAAGCACATAGCAATGTTTCAATTTCTGTTACTATTATTTAAATATTGACACAAAATCCATGTACTGCATTCTTTTTTTCACAATGTCTTTTTGTGAGCATATAAGCTGTTCATAGACGTCACACAAAGCGTATTTGTATAGATTTATATATAAAACAGTTTGATTTTAAAAAAAGAAAAAAGGGGGGCTGAGCACATGTAATGCCGACATTGTTCGCTGTAACCAAAACGTTTCTGTTCATGTTACTGTGGGCAAATCATGCAGAAATTATTGTTCACTTTTTTTTTAGACACACTTACATGTTGTTGTTGTTTTTTTTTAGCTATTCTTGTGACATGTTTAGAGAAGTATTTATATTAGTAGCACTGCAGATTTCTGAAACTACCGGTACATATGATTTTAGGTCACCCCCCCCCCCCCCCCCATTTTTAAGCGTAAATAAATGTATCCCTACACTTTGCAAGACTTGGCCATCATTAAGCTCTGCTATATTGCCACCACGTCAAGTAGTTTAAACATCCTCTGCCATTTTATTGTAAAACATTGATAAATGAACTGACGTGCATAACGACATGATTGAAGTCGATGATGATGAAAAAAGATGAAGTTTTTTTTAATGCTTTTAAAAAATATATATTTCTAAAATGTAACACTTTTACTTTCGTATTATTTTCTGATGTACAGTAATGCAAAAAAAAAAAGTATTTGAAATGAAAAACAAAACATCCGTTTTCATTTGGCATCACCAACTTCGGTCCTCGAGGGTCTCATCCACCATGTTTTAGATGGTTCCCTGGCCTCAAACGATCACTATTATCAGGCATAGAACTTGCTGATGAGCTGATCATTTGAATCAGGTGTGTTGGAAGAGGGAAACTTCTAAAACATATTTATAGGGAGAGGGACCTCGAGGCAGAGTTGATGACCCCGGCCTACTTTGACGTGACCGTTTTAAAAAAATACTTTTACATACAATTAAGAGACTGATCAAATAAGCACGAGAAGGACTATTAAAAGTATTTCTAGCACATATATTTTGTTTTGTTTTTTTTGCAATATTTTCCAAGCTAGTTAGCATATCCTCCTCCTCTTCCTCCTGCTCTTCTTCATCACTGATTTATTGCCTCGCAAAAATCAGCGAAGCGTGTTGTGGTTGGTCAAGCAAGCACTGGTTCACACAGTTGGGAAAGAGAAGGGGAAAGAAGACATCAAAGAGGACGGCTAACAGCCGGCTGGAGGTGGACATGTCCCTTACAAAGTCCACGTTTGTGTCAACGGGCGACCAAAACAGCGTGAGGAGGAGATCAACGGTCGACACTTCAGGTGAGTTTTGTTTGTTTGTTTTTGTTTGATCGTTTCTTTGTTTACTTCATTTAGTTTGCTCATGGCGTTCACAACATATTAAATATTTAAATATTGTAAACGAACGTGTTATTTAGCTTTTCTCCGTGGTGAACCTCGTGATTCTGTTCGTTAGTGTGTAATCGAAGTCACCTGTGGATTTCACAGGCTGTGGAAATGAAACCTGGGCTGGAATATGTATTTTGGCGTTTAATTCAATGTATATTCAAATAGACGTACCATGTCTTATTTGACATGTTTATTTGTGTGTAAATATGATCACAAACATGTTTAGTTTAAATCCAGATAGGGCGCCCTTAAAATTAAATATAAGTGGCAGTTTGCTAATTGTTCTTATTGTTTGTATTTGTTTGGTATTTTCCCCTGGGTTTGTTTGTATGTATGTATGTGTTGCAACAATGCATTGATAAGGTCATCCATCGTTAGTGCTCAAGTGTGCGTGTTGCGTGCGTGTGGTCATGCATGACTCTCAGGAGGTTGTTGTTAGGCACACCCATTTGTGTCAGGGCTGTGCAAAATTCAGAAAATTATTTTCCACGTAGACTATATCGTGTATATTTGACAGCAGAAATCGAGTTGTGGAATTTTCAGTAGTGAGGCGAGATGAATAAAACAGTCTGCAAAACAATTTGTCTTTTGGGTTTCTGAATATTTCAAAAATACACAAATCTTACCGAGCAATTTACAAGAAGAAATGATCTGTGAGAGTGTGCAGTAAATTATCATGCAATTGCATGTTGCTGTGTGATTATTGTGGTGCTGTAGTGAAGAGTAATCCCGCACAGCAGATATGTTGGCATTATGATTTGCTGATGCCTCAAAAACACGTGAAACTGGATCGATCCGTTCACATGACTAGATCCGATTCGCTCTGATACTCCACAAAAGAGCAAAATTGGGAGCCGATAACAAACATCGGATCAGGACTATTTCAGACCAATGCTGTAAAAGCTTTATTGTTAAACACACAAATTTTTACATCATGAATTGACTTTCATCGAATTTCAATTCTACTTTATTCAATTTGAATTGTGCTTCCTGTTTGCCATCTAAATTCAAGAATTGGAGTTGACTATAGCGTCATTCTCAATTCAGTTGTGAATTTTGTTGTATGGCAGACCCACACACGCCTTTGTGACCTTCGGGCTCTTTCATGTTTACTCCGTCTGTCCAGAGAACTACGACACGGAGCCGAACTGCCCGTTTCCAGGGGCACCGTCCCAAATCAAGCGCCCCTGCGTCGGCACGCAGCACCCGGAGATCGTAGTCAACGCCGCCGAGACCCCCTCACCTGACTCGTCCTCCAACCATTTCTGCCACTGCACGCCCAAGTCTTTTCTAGCAGTGCACAGAGGTGACATCGGCCGCGCTCTTACTTGACACTTACACAAATGTTGACAGATGTTTTGAACGCAGCTTACACAGGAGCACGCAGCAACTCAGCACACTCCATGCCGTTGCGCTGCGGTGAGGAAGATTGGCACGAAAACACCACCAAGACCACCATAAGGGCTGAGAATGAGGTTGAGGCACACAGGGAAGCCAACAACTACAGGGTAAAAGTCGTCTTTAGTTTCACCTTTTCATTCTCATTCACTCGCCGCCATTTTAACTAAAGCAACCCCATTCGCTCCCGGCGGTTTTACTGGATTTTGACTGATTTTGCAAGGCCCACAGAATATTGTTCTATTGCTATCAAAACATGGACCTACCAAAAGAAAGATTAGTCTCTTCTTTCATCAGGAAAAAAAAAAAAGTATATTTCTATCTGTTTAGGTTTTGCAGCAAATAGCATTACAATATAGCTAAGTTTCATCATTATTCAAAAATCTGTTTCAAACTGTGGGGAAAAAAAAACTTGTTGCAACAGGGCCCTGGTTGATCTCGTATACTCTGCTGCCACCTGATGGCCGTTTTTGTAATAACTACCATTGCTTCAACTGTTCTCTTCAGTTCAGAGGCTGCATCAAAGCCTTCTGTATGCTCTAGCATGAAGAAAAACGAATAAATACGTCGTTGGGACACTAATATTTAAAATAGAACTTATTTATACCTTTGTGGGAGAAAATTTTTATTATTTTTTTAATTTGTTTTGTAGTTCGGCTTCAGAAAATGGAAAGGCAATGTCACCGAGAGGCCCATCGAAGACCGATCCGAAGTGGTCAAAGAACTCTACTCGGACCTGAGTGTCGTCAAGCCCCAAGAAGGTCTTTTGAATTCGTTCGGCACAATGTGATGCAATCAAAAACATTATCTTTAGTGTAAAAAAAAAAAAAAAAAAAATGCCCGAGTGTTGCTCTGAATAATTTTGGTTATGTGTAAGAGATTCACTAAAACACACATTTTGATGTATTCTAGGCTCCACAATGATCATGGGGAACATCATTTATGTGATTTTATTCGGCTGGTGGATTTCTTTAACCTACGTCATCATTTGTCCTGTGATGTTTCTGACAATCATTGGTGCTCCGTATGGTTGGTATTGTCTACTCTAATTTGTGGAGCTTTGATCATGTCTGATTTTTTTCTTCTTCTTCATTTAAGGAAAACTGTGTTTAAAGTTAGCCTGGTACTTTATTTGGCCCTTTGGGAAATCAGTGGGAAAGGTAAGATGCTCAAAGTCTCCCGAAATTTCCGTCCATGTTGATGTACGGTACATGATACACATGAGGTATGCTTTCTAATTTCAGGCCCCCGACTTGACAAAAAGATCCACATTGAAGCCACCGAGGTGCGAGGTCATTCCTGAAGAGAGGGACTCCGAGGACAGCAAGGAAATGATCATGGAAAAGGACTCGGGGCCTCTTCTGATGTCCTCCCCTTTACCCATTGAGTTGCCTTTGCCGGAACTACCAGTTAGGACCAGGTCGAAACATTGGGTGAGGAGAGAGATAGGCAGACCATTTACATTTTTTATTTCAATTCAATTTTCAATTCACAATTTTTATTTTATTCTTTAAAAAAGAAATGAAAGGGGACAGAAAGAAGTGAAACTTTAACTGCTAATAATAATAATAATAATTATTATTATTATTATTATTATTTTCCCCCAGTACTTGAGCTTTTATACATTTTTTTATGCAAATAGATTGAGATGATTTAGTTTTATGATCCAGATTGTTCCACAAACTGACACATTGAGTTAAACTACATTATTCTTTAATTTTGTTCTGTATTTAGGTTTCGAAAAAAATATGTTCTTCTTAACAACTCATTCACTGCCAGTCATTATAGAAAATTTTTACATTTCCAATACTCACGTGATATTCCATTCAATAATTATATATAAACCGAATCTACCAAATAACAGAATAGACTCCCTACTTTTTGTCCCGTCCCATTCTTTTATAATTGACAGCAGAAAAATGTAGGTTTGCCAAAATACAGCCATTTCTCCCATGGACTCTGAAACTGTGTTTATTTCCTATAAAATGGGGCTATGATGTCATCTACCGGTGGTTGGGCATCAGTAAAGTTGTTTCCAAGTTTGATATTTACAGTGGAGCATGCTCAGATTCGCCCCAATTTAGCACCGCTCTAAAAAATACAATTGACAAGTATACTTGTCAAAGGCAGTGAATGAGTTTTAATTTGCACTCACTTTCACATTTTTTTTTTTTTTTTTTTGATTTGCATGTTAATTGGTAAAATTTCATGTTGGGCTTTAAACATTTTTTTAAGGCGGTTAAACTGCATTAATTCATTGAATTTTAAAGTTTTTAGTTGTATAAATATTGGATTAGTGTGGTCTCTGTATCCACATCCAAACACGACACGAATAGCACGTCTGTAACAGAAAAATGGGTAGTTTTTTTTTTTTTTTTTTCCGACAACTGAAAACCATAAATCTGTGAGGAATAAGCGGTTAAGAAAATGGATGGATGGTTTTACTAATATTTATAGACAGTCTGTTGTCAAGGATAGATGCGGTCGTTTATTGAGCAAATTGCAACAAAAGAAAAACGTAATAAGAGCTGCTATAGCGAAAGCTGCTGCCTGGTAGGCACTTGACTAACTTAAAAAAAAAAAAAAAAAAAAAAAAAAAAAGTTATACCTTAACCTCACGTACACAGTTTGTGTAAAAAATCCACTTTAATCCAATGAATTGAGAGAATACTCTATTCTGACTCCCTCAGTGTCGCGTGAGCACGTACGTGTGGCTGCTCCTGGGTTATCCAGTCCTGTCAGTGGCGCACGGCGTGGCCTGCGTCACCAGCTGGCTGCTGGTGTTCACCATCCCCATCTCCAAGATGAACGCCCGCGCACTCGGCATCATCCTGCTCATGGCGCCCAAGGATGTTCACGTACACGCGCTGGAAAAGGTAACGAGAAATTATTAGCGGCAAATGCGAGAAGTCGATACTAAGCCATGTTGTCTTTTTCAGACACATCAATTTGAGGCGAGAGTCATCCTGTGCTGCTCCCGCGCCGTCAATCTCCATTACTACAAATATACCGTGCAAGGGATTAACATCTTTGCACTAAGTATCCTTTTTCAAAAGGTCTTTACAAATTTTTGCGCGTTGCTTTTTATTCTCCTTGCATTAAAGCGTCATTGCAGATCTCCTTCCATTGGTGATAATCACATTGATTATCGGCTATACTGACCACAACCACAAGTACTTCAGTTCAGAGACCAAGTTTGCCACGGCCATCGTCTCTATAATCCCGCTGTCCTACTACATCGGCATGGGGATCGCCAGGTAGGGCTGGGTTAAAAAAAAACAAAAACAAAAACGAATAATCGATATTGAATCAATTTTTCTTTTCGAGCCCAATATCGATTCATAAAACCATGAATCACTTATTTTTCCCATAAATTCTTAAAGGGATGCTTGACTCATTGAGCCATTTTCAGCAGTAAAAAGTTCATATTTTGTCCAGAATTAATTTGATAACTTTAATATTTGTTCATGTACAACTAATACCTTTTTAAAAACGAATTTTTCTACTTGCTGTCGATTTGAAGATGACATCACCCATGCTGAGGAAATGGGTAACGACCAATTATAGCTCAGTTTGCTGACCAAACCCAGAAAACAGGTGAGCCATGTTTGGTCATTACCAACTTCCTCCGCACAGGTGATGGCATCTTCAGCCGACAGCAAGAAGAGAAAATTTGTTTTTAAAGGTATTAATTGTATATATAAAAAAAATGATTTATCAAATTAATTCTGGACAAAATATTTACTTTTTACTGCTGAAAATGGCTCAGTGATTCAAGTATTCCTTTAAAAAAATTGAATTTTAAAGGCCAATTTTAATTTAAAGTCCTGACTTATTGCTCTTTAACACAATTCAGAATATTTTGTTTTAAATTAGAATTATGAAAATGTTTTCACCTCATCCTTGCTGATGTTAACGTTTGTGTTACACTTAACTGAATATAACACGTGTTACTTTCATTAATAAACTAAATAATTTTACCAGTTACTGCCTCCACAAAATGTACTTTTATTTGTGGCGTTTTTAATCATGTCTTTGACATTTAAGAGGAATTTATGTTTCATAATTTATTGGGTTGAAATCAAAATGAACTCTTGTAAATAAAAATCAAATCGATTTGAATGAATTAGAATCAATACTGAGCCCGATCGCCAGGTAATTTACTGTTGTGTTCATAAGTTGTTTTTGTTTTTTTTGTCAGAAATGTTCCAGGACTTATCACGAAATGTATTTTAATTATTCTATTACTCAAGGAGAATGCTTTTCATTCATTTACCCTCATTGAGGCTCTTGAAATTTTAATTTTGTGTGCCTTGAATTTTCCATTGGGTAATGATACCAATTAACCTTGCCAGCAAGCGGAACTCTCTTAGTATTCACGAATACAGCTTGTACCCTTCCCGCTGATACATACGTTTCATATATTTATGTGTACCATAAATCTTAGAAATACTGTATTTAAAAATCATAGCTTTTATAAACAATACAATAGATTTGATTGTATTCATTTGAGAGAGTTTATTCTTTCCCCCGCAAATCTAACCAATACATTTTGTGCGGCATTTCCACAGCATTTCGGCTCAGAGCAACTTTGCGGTGGGGGCGGTGGTGAACGCCACCTTCGGCTCCATCACCGAGATGACCTTCTACATCACGGCGCTCCTGCGGGGTCACCGCGTGGCCTCCAAGTGTTACGAGGAGGTGGTCAAAGCCGCCCTCACCGGCACGCTGCTGGGCTGCATCCTCTTTATACCCGTGAGCGTCCCCCGACAGGACTCCTCGTTGTGTGGTCTTGCTGATGCTTGAATGAACGCGTCATGTCGTCACCCACACAGGGCATCTGCATGATTATCGGCGGCATTAAACACCGGGAGCAGCGATTTAACAGTCGTTCGGCTGGCGTGAGCTCAGCTTTGCTCTTCATATCCATCGGAGGTATGTCTGGAACACAGCCCCGCGTTTGGTTTCTGTCAAGGACAAAAGGTAGTTTTCTTTTTGTCCCCTCAGGTGTTTTTGCTCCCACCGTCTTCTCCAAGACTTTTGGCAGCCTGGTGTGTGAAGGCTGCTCCGTTCCCAGCAACGCCAGCGTGCCCCTCGTGTGCAAAGACTGCCACTACGACATGGTAGGCTGCCGCTGATTAGCTGTAATGAATGATCCTTTCATTAGCAATTGGACGTCTTACTTGTTGTCTTTTTGTTGCAGAGTAAAATGGACCCCCAGTTGATTATGATGCATGTAGAGTAAGTTGAAGAAGGTCAACGTTATGGTACCTGATTTTTGCATTAACTGGTCATATAATCTTCCATCTAAATGGCAATAGCAAAGCAAAAGCGCAGTATGCTCAAAGGGAAGTTAACCCCATTTCTTTTTTATTTTTATTTTTTAACACAATATGTTCTATGAAGCCTCACTAGTCTAAATATGGTATTCTGGTTGATATTGTGTTAGTGGAATATGAGTTACGCAGCAAAATCCAGCCGTTTGTATCCATTTCAGGGGCGGCCATTTTGCCACTTGCTGTCGACTGAAGATGACATCACAGTTGCTCAGTAATCAACGGGCTACTTTGCAATTCATTCTCCATGTTTAAAGGGAGGGAATGTGCCTTAAATTGCACGTTGAGGTCTTTTCATCATTAAAAAATAATAATAAAAAATAACTTTGTTTTAATTTATTTTACAAAACAGTTTTGCCCATTAAAAAAAAAAAAATATTTAACTCAAAATATCAAACGTAGCCATTAATATCTTATTTTACACGTGAACCATGTAAAAATAAGTGTTTCTGCCTCATATTGCACTTAAACGTTGTTGTCCTAAATCCTACACAGCTATATTAGACATTTTTAATTGATATATTTTTATTTATTTTTATTAAATATGAAAAAAGGCGTTTTACAAAATAAATGAATACACTAAATCGTACGCAGCTATATTAGACATTTAAAATGTATTCTTTTTTAATAGAAAAAGTATTTTACAAAATAACAAAGACAAAGTACTATTTGTTTTTATTCATTTATGCATGCTAAAATCGATTCGATCCGAACTGTGACTTTTGTTATCCGTTGCACCACGATTGCTCAGGTCTCGGGTAACAACCAATCACAGCTCGGCTTCAAAAATCAGGTGAGCAGTGATTGGTCGCTGCCTGAGCCCTGAGCAACACTGATGTCATCTTCAGTTGACAGCAAGTGGCGAAATGGCCGCCCCCTGAAATGGATAAAAAATAAAAAAAATAAAAAAATAAATGGAGGTTACATATAACAGATTATTGTATTGATTGATTATTTTTTGGGACTACTCTTATTTTATGTCCAATTAATGCAGACATTCACATCATTCCAAAGATTTCACGAGTATATTTGAACTGTGGTCGGAAATAAGAAGCGATGATGAATCTCATTTGTGACGCCAGGCCACTGGTGTACATCATCTGCGTGCTGTTGCCTGCCGCCTACCTCATCGGCCTGATCTTCACACTGAAAACCCACTCGCACATCTACGACATCCACATCAGCGACGGCCATGCCCACGGTCAGTATGCGGCCGACGAGGGCACCGCCGGCCCGCTCCTCGCCGCCAACTCGTGCATTAATGCCAGCATCCTGCCCCCCTGCCACGTTGCCACAGGTGTGTTGTGCATGGTCCTTATTTTTATGCATGCGGGTATCACCAAAAAAAAAAAGAAAAAAAAAGGCAGTCGAGTTTTTAAAGCATGCAAGTCAAGTGAATTGTAAAATATGGAAGCCACAGATGACAGCATCCACGTTATCAAACAGGTCACCATGTGGTCCACTGGTCACGGTGGAGGGCGCTCGCCGTGCTCATCGTGGCCACGGTGCTGATGGCCTGCTGCGCCGATATCAGCACGGACAACATCCAGCCCATGCTGACCAACTCGTCAATCTCCCAGGTGTGTTTAAAAAAAAAAAAAAAGTTACTTTTTTTTTTTTCCCCCATTTTTTTTAATTTTTTTATTTTTATTTTTTTTATATATTCAACATCGTGACTTCGTCAGTATTTCATTGGCGTGACGGTGTTGGCAATGGTGCCCGAACTTCCTGAAATTGTCAACGGGATCCAGTTTGCGCTGCAGAATAACATCAGTTTGAGGTACTTCACCAGTTACATGCAAAGGTGGTTACAGTATGATCCTTAAATGATCCATGCTTTTTTTTTTTTTTTCTCCAATAATCCCCAGTCTGGAAGTGGGGAGTTGTATTGCGGTGCAGGTGTGCATGATTCAAATCCCACTACTTATCCTCTTCAACGCATCCTATGTAAGTAAACACTTTTGATATATGCTTACTATTGTGGCTGTATTTTACATTGCATACTAGGGATGTAACGATACCGGCAGTATCGTGATATCTCGATATTAAAACCCACACACAATAGATTGTTGTTGTCATGTCACAATATTAAAAGCGAGCACATCTGTTTAAAAAGCCGGGTTGATTTGTACTTGTTCTAGCACCCTCTGGTGGCTAGTTTTTTGTTTTGTTTTTCTTTAGTGCAGTTTAATTTTCACAAGGCATGTTTTGACCCTTTGTTTAAAATCCATTTTTATATTTTTCCATTGTTGTATTGTACAAAAGCACTTTTTTTTTTTTTTTTTACTGTGAGCTCTTTTTCACAATATTGTGACAATGTTGTCAATTATTAATTGATAATTATCGTATTGTGATGTTTGGATATCATTACGTCCCTATTGCATACGTGTGCACTCTTGTGGACAGGACGTTGGATTTGTGCTGCTGTTTAGTGACATCCATCTCTTTGCAAGCATCTTCAGTGTCATTCTGGTCAACTTTATTTTCATGGATGGAAAGTGTGATTACTTTCAAGGTAAGTCGTTTTTTTTTTTTAATCAATTATTGTGGAGGAATATTAAAATGTTTTTTTTTGTTTGTAGGCACTGCTCTGGTGGTGGTCTACCTCATCCTTTTGGCTCTTTATTTCTTCGCTCCTTCCCCACGCTCTTGTTAATCTACTGGCAGAAGAAAGAAAATTCCAGTCCCATATTTTTACAGTGTATTTCTGAGCATGCAGGATTTTAAGACTTTCTAGTAGTTACTGAGCTTGCTTTTGCATGCATATGTATATTTTGGTTCTATGTAAAAACGTGCACAATAAAGTCAATTTAAGGTTCTTCGTGCAGTATTTTACTTTACATTAATCGAGTCGAGCCAAGTATGAGTTCTCAACCCAACTTTATTGACAACACAATAGTCAGATGAGCCTTTTGTGTACATCATTCCAACGCTCACTGTTTAGTAAATTAAGTCATAAATGTAAGTACAGTAGTTTTTCAGAATACAAATAAAAACAGCAAAAGACATGCAGGGAACAATTTAGTGTGTTGATGCACAAAAGAGCCAACCTGCAGTTTAATATCAATAGTGGGGTAGAATGTCTAAAATAATTACGGTACTACATTGGACCTTTTTATTAAAATTAAAAGATTTGCAAAACTTGTGCGCTTAAATTATATGCACCGACAACTGTTCTCTCCTCACACTGCTGAAACCCCAATTGAACTGCTTTAATATTTCAAGGCACTGCAGTGTGTTGGCCGTGCTACAGGCATAAGTGCCCATGCAAAGTCAACAATTTCAATGTTGGAGTGGAGCTTTCGACTTGATTCAAGGAAAAACTTATAAAATGGATTCGCAGCGTCCCACTTTCACAGTGACGCGACTTTTTAAAGAGAACAAAATTCCACACCGAGTGATCGTTCGAAGCATTTTAAAGTCCCTCCTTTTCCGCTTATTTGGCATTGAAATTCTTATTTTAAGCGCTCGATGAGTTCCTGTGTGAGGCCCAGGTTACGCAGCTGCATGGTGGGCAGGTTGGCAAGGTGGGGGAAGGCTTGGAGGAGTATCTCCCAGCAACACTCCAGCAAGCTGGGCACGGACAGCCAGATTTTGAAGAGGGATCCCGTCCTCTTGTTCTCGTGGATGTTCACCACGCCGCCGTGGATGTACATGCAGCCAGTCTGACCAGGGGGGAAGTAGATCTTTTATAATAGAATGTTGGTTAAATTAAGTGCAATTAAACATCTAATTCGTGTCGTGCTGTGCTTTGAATGATTTCCTGTTTTTGGTCTACTATTTGTGGCAGCATAGCCAAGGAAACTTATTAATGTACATAAATTATTCTTTTTTTGACGTGAGACACAGAAATTCTGCCTAGTAACAAGTGACTACTTCTGTTTATCTTTCTTGTGTACCGTAGCCACTAACTCATTTGTGTTTTCGCATGTTTGGATGGCTCAACAGAAAAACAATCACATCGTACCCACCGGCGTAACGGCGGCGCAGTGAAAGTAGGCCGGCTCGGGCATCACGGCAGGCAGCCTGCTCCACTGGAACGTGTGCAGGTTGATCTTCCACAGGTCGGCCAATATGAACTCGCCGTTGTAGCCGCCACAAATAAATACATCTAGAAGGCAGTGATATGGTCACATACGATAGCCTCTTAACTCATTTGCTCCCAAAAACATAAATAAGCATTTTAAATGTCCTAAAGACGTATTTATACTAGTGCTGTCAAACTATTAGAATTTTTAATCTGATTAATCACTTTTTAATTTTGATTAATCACGATTAATCAGCTAATTACTTGCGTAATATAAAATGAATACAAAATACCGTAATATTTTGACAACACATTTTATTATCTCAATGTCATTAATTGCAAACATTGATTAAATGCATGTACACAATTGCATGCATTGCTCAAAACGTAACAGCACCATATCATTTGGGTGCAATTCAGCAATTATTAATGAATTAATCGGGGTGTTTTTTTTAAAGCGAAATTACCACCGAGCACACCAACTGAAGTCACCCAGCTCATTTTGGAACAACAAGCGTAGGAAATGCCATGCATTGACCTAATCACGGACCTGCGCAGCCTTCAATGTAACAATCTGTGGTTATGTTCAAGGCTTAAGTGCAGTAAAAAAAAAAAAGTGCGATTAATATGCGTTAATACGTGATTAATGCGACATTTATCTGTGATTAATTAATCTATTAACGCTTTAACTTTGAAAGACCTAATTTATACTTTTTTATTTTATTTTTTTATGCTAGAACAAACGGAAGGCTTTGATGCAGCCTCTCAATTGCAAAAAAAACGGTTGACAAAATTGTAGTTATTACACAAACGGCCAGCAGGTGGAAGCAGAGTATGAGATCAACCAAATGATTAAACTTATCTATATTCTATGCTAATTGCTGCAAAATGGAAACACACAAATATACTTTCTTTTTTTTTTCTCCCCCCGATGAAAGAAGAGACTCTAATCTGTCTTTTAGTAGGTTCCATGTTTTTATAGCAATAGAACACAATATTTTGTGGGCCTTGCAAAATCAGCCAAAATCCAGTAAAACAGCCGGGAGTGGATTGCTTATTTGAAAATGGCTGGGAGTGAATGAGTTAATTCAAATTGTTCGTGGTAATTTGCGAAAGTACTTACCGTTTCTTATTTGGACACAACTGTGACACCTTCGAGGAGCGGGAAACCCTAACAGAAACGCACGTGGTTAAATACAAAATGTCTGTTGTGGAATAATGCTACAAATAGGACACAAACCTATTTTGTCGTGAGGTTTTGTTGCAATCTCCTCCCAGGAATTAGTCTCCAGATTGTATGCGTGAATCTGTCACACAACAAAAAAATACTTAAACAATAAATAAACAAACAGACCAAGGGCTCAACTGAATGTTTTCCTGGTACCTTGTCCAGAGGGTAAGACGTCCAGGAGGTCCCTCCTCCCAAGATGTAGATCCTCTGTCCATCCTGTGCTATTTCATGCCGATACCTGTAACAGCGTGTTAGCACTATTGCAACTTTGTGTTTGACAGAAACGTGATGCTCATACCGTTCTTCGGGTAGGTCATCTGGTCGGTTGTTGGGCTTGAGGTGGATCCACTCCCTGGTGGTCAGGTCCAGCCTGTGTAGGTCTGTGCTGTATATGTACCCCGTTGTCCCGCCAAACACGTACAGCGAGCCATTTATGATGACCATCGCCTGGATAAGGGGTGACAAACGGTTACATCTTGATCAATTAGCCTTGCACGTATGCTTGTAATAGAAGTTACCTGTCCGTAGATTCTGTTCGGCTTCTTCCCGCGACATTTAAGCAGCGACCACCGCTTGTACTTGACATTGCAAACGTGGACGTCATTGCCATTGTTCTCACCGAAAGGGATCCCGGTGCCGCCAAACACAAGCAGGTTGTTACCGTGCAACACGGCTGCAGCGAGGAAACGGGAAACGTTTACATTTTTTCCTTTTGGAGCTTTATTTAGAAGTGAAATGAAAACAGGCGCTCTGTAATAGACTCATTGATACCACTTGTTATCGACTGAGTATAAACAAACCTGACATGGAAGCAAGCTCTGAAGGCACAAAGCCCTCCGTTTCAAGCTGCTGCCATCGGCCCGTGGCGAAGTGGTACCTCCACAGCTCCCGGAACAGGGGATAGTCGTCGTTCTCTGAGCCACCTGACTCATCGTAGTCCGGGTTGTACCCGCCAAACACATAGAGGTTAGCGTTGTCAGCAACACAGCGATGCCCACTGCGGGCAGGGGGATTATGACGACCTGAGGAGGAAAGGGATACAAGTGTAAGTTGAGGCAAAGTGACTGAAATGCATTGCACTTTTTTTGTAAGGATGCTTTGTTTTCACTGACACTAGCAGGGCAGAGCAAGATCGGCTGTGCATAAAGAAGCGTCCAGCAGTTTGTCACCTGTAATTTGGAAAATGCCACTTTGCTCTAGAAATAAATTACCCAGTTAAAATTAAACAAGCATGTTAATATGGAGATGCTAGCTTATCTTTAGCACTCGCTCAAATTATATCAGACTGGTAGCTAAGTGTTTCATATAGCGACCTATATAGCTGTATGTCTTTGTCAGACACCGGTGTGATCAGCAGCGCGGTAGCAAACGGTAGCATGCGTGCTAATGTCGTTGATCGATCTGCTAGTTCCTGCTCACCGTGCAGCGGCCTGCCTGTCAGCTTCTTAAATTTATTCAACTGGTCCGGACAGCGATCGCCTTGGGCGTCCGTCATCTTGTCCCAGTTTTAGCCCAGCTTCTCTCACAACATCACACCGAGGGGGAAACAACTGCTCCTAAAGTACTCGGGAGACATGGTAAATGATAGCGGCGTAGCCCCAGTAGGTTTACAGCCATTATACATTCATCTTGCGCTAGGGCCTTGGCCAATCAGAGGGCGCGTTCTTGGAACGCTGCGTCATTGGATGTAGGCGGGATCAATTGACTCCAAAACAAGTTATTCAGCGCGGCAGGAGCGCTGCCTTGACTTGTGGTCTTTTATTTATTTATTTATTTTTTTTTTAATGCTTTATTGAATAAACTATGGAAGCCCATTCCCGCCAGTAAAAAAAAGGGAGTTTTTGTTTGAAGTTTGTTTGTTTGTTTTTTCACCGTCAGAAACCGCCAGTGGATTTTATTTTTAATTTTTTTTTATTTAATTTTTTTTACACACGTTAGAAAGTTCTGACGGTGAAAAAAAAACAAAAACAAAAATTTCTGGCGGGAATGGGCTTCCATACTAAACTGTTACAAACAACTTCATCAAAGCAATCAAAACATTGCAACAATAGAACAACAACAACAAAACTGCCAGGAGGATACAAACTCAAAAAACAAAACAGAACTATATTAAAGGGGCACGATGCAAGATTCAGAGTTTTTGCACATTTGCAACCCCTCTGGCGAAACGTGGAATGGACCCCAGCGACTTGCACACGGCCAGGACCGTGTGCGACTTTTCGGGCACGAGCAAACCTCCAAGTTAATCGAACAAACGTAAACACGGAGCACAACGCTTTTTTCATCGGCTTAATCATGTCTACAGAGGTAAGAAACGTGTTAATCTTCAAGTTACTTTGTATGTGACAGTCATTTTGAGTGACAAAATCTTACATAATTACAACTTTCCAAACATAAATAGTGCGTCCCGTGAATCCGATGACATTGATGATAGCAGTGCATTGCTAATATCATATATGCCCAAGTGCGGAGACATTAGTAAGTGACCGTGTGGTAGTTTTATTCTGCACTGCTGATCATAAATAGACCCTTATTGTATTTTTGTTACGAAGTCTTACCTTTTTAGCAAAAAGTCAGCAAACTGTGGGTCCCATTTCATCCCCAGGATAACTCTTAGCTCTCTCCACCTGACAAACGCTGCTCTTATATTTATCCGCGTCCTCCCGTGACGCTGGTCTGAAAGTTTTTTACTTCTCTTTGTCTTCCGTGGAGTCTCCATAAGGGATTGAGCCGTATCGGGTGCAGGTCTCTTTAAATCCAGTTTGAATTAGCTGTCTTGTCCGTGAAGTTGCGTGAACAATCACAAGAGCTAACAGGGACAATTGCGTGCACGCGCATGACGTCACGCTCAGAGCCACAGTTAAAGATTCCGGCCCGAACGCTCCAACATTTTTTCATTTTACAGAAAAATAGGGGCAACAGTCATTGTGCCTCAGTCGTGTATCCTGTCCATTATACAATTCTTAAAACATGTGAGGGTGAAAAATATGGTTATTTTTAACACTCAAATTTGAGTCTAATCTTGCATCGTGCACCTTTAAAGAAAATACAATCTTGCTACATCATTCCATAGTTTCTTAGTGAGCTCACAATGCCAGAAAAGATGTGACACAGTTTCAGGAGAAACTAGGGTGTACAGTCTTCACTTTTCGCGGTCTCGCTGTATCGCAGAATTTTTTTTAAAGTGCAATTTTGCATATTTTTTTACAGTAATATACCCATTTTATAAAATTTATGAAGGTTTGAACATTGTCAATGTTTGAACAAGACAGAAATGTGAGAACGTGTAAATGCCTCAATGAGAACAGTGTATAAATTGTGCGGTCGGGGATTTTAGAGCCTTAAAACATTTATAAGAATTGTAAAACATAAAGCTAACTACTTCTCGGATTTCATTTATTGCGGGTATTTTTTGGAACCTAACCCCAGCGGAAAACGAGGGAACACTGTACTCAGACCTGCACTGTTTGGGCCCTTTAAACGGACCAGAGTTCGTTTCCCACGCTGATCCGGACCTTTTGTGCAGGTCTGAATACACACAAACGAATCCTGGTGCGGACCAAACAAGCGGACCGAGACCCACTTTTTTAGGTGGTCTCGGTTCGCTTCCAAACGCACTCGGTGCGGTTCACTTCGCAGTCTGAATACAAACCACGGCTGATCCGCTCCAAGTGCAGGACATATGCGCCTTTTGGGGCTAGAGAGATATAGAGGTGGCTTAAAATCAAATTTGACAGGTCCCCCGCCCACCGACCAATCAGACGTCGTTATTTTGAATTAAGGCCTGCCCCCTCTGCATAACCACGCCCTCACAACCTATCACGACGAATGATTGTGAATTTTGTCCCTCCCTATTATGATGTATTGATGACAGTTATCCGCCCTCAAAGTGTTTCCGGTATATAAGGAATATGTTTACGAAATTAGTCACCACGATATATTCCTATGTAGAGTTCCAATAAGATACGATACATGGTTTAGTAGAAAGTAGTAGGTTCAATTGTTCTTCTTGTGATGGAACGAAAAACAGATCTTCCCACAAAGAGCTTGACTTGTGATTATGTATTCAGTGCTACTCATGCCACCTTTTCCCTACTAGTCATGGCATAAGCGGGCGTGACACGGGAGTGGTTTTTCACCCCTGTTAGGGGCCGTCCCAACCCAATCCTACAGAAAAAGAATCCCGTTCCGTCCCATAGTTATATTAAAATAAATAAATAAAGAAAGAAAGAAAAAAAAAAAAATAAGTTAAGATTTTTTTTTTTTACATAATCCCACTCCCTTCTGCTCCCGGGCCGGCACTGCTACTAGTACACAAACTAGTAGGCCAAATAGCAAATAGCACACACTAGTAGCCTCCAAGATGCCCACTAGTAATTTTGAAGAGCGCATGTCTGTGTTGTTAATCCAAGCAACGCTGTCCGACTCCCAACGTCGGATTGTTGTATCTAGGCCTGTACAATCTACTTTTTGTTCTAAGTAAAATAAAAACTTACAGTTTGTGGACCCGAGTTTGAGAACCAACTTTAGGGTGAGAGGTTGAGAAAAACAACTTTCCCAACAGTGAAAACTAACTTGCTGATGAGCACTGAAGAATCACAAAACTGGTTTGTTCTTTGAAAGCAGGCAAAATGTTGCCTTAACTTTTTTTTTTTTTTCTTCAAGTGTGTTCACCTGATGCGCTTTTTCTGATCTCGGTTTTGTTCAAATAAAAAAAAATAAGAAAATCTATCCAGATGTGGTGTGGTTTGTGTTGACAAACACTTTACCCAACGCATGTCATTCCAATGACAGCTCATCAGCAAGCTCTGGAGAAGCCTGATAATGATCCTCACCTGCGTTGGAATATGGAGACATGGAAAACAGGCTGGATAGGACCAGGGTTGAGAAACACTGCTCAAGGTCATTGGGTTCAATAGTTGTGGGGAAGGTTCTCCACGTAGAAATTAGTGGCTTCGGTGAAGTACCACGTGTCCTCAACAGATGGCGCAATCTCGAAAGGGTGACGTTTCATGTTAGTATATCTAGGTTTCGGCTCGTTTGTAATTGTTCAATAATGTGATAAAAACAATAAGCGTGCCATTATAAGACGCGCATCATTAAAGCCGCTAATGAAAAGATAGTTCAACAAGAAGAATCATCGAGAATCCGTGTAGATGGTCAAGTCGTCTCGGAGAAGCAACTGAGATACGATACAATACTGCCCTCTTGTGGATGACTGATGTAACTGCGTTCATAGTGGGAATAGGGATGAACACATTTGTGAGTTGTTCTCAACTCAAAATAAAACAATCGTTGGATTAGTACTTGAGTAGATTACATATCTGAAGACCAGGATGTGGATGCAGGAATTGAAAGTAATACCCATTAAGAAAAAAGAATAATTCAAAGAAAGAAGTATCGGATGGTGTTCATGGCTGGTGGGGAGGGATGAAGGTTGGGATGCCCATGAGCAAACCAACACTTCCAATTTCGGATTACAAGAAACGTACACATCACCTTCATTGATTTATGATGAAAGCCCATTTACCAGATGGCCGATGCAATATGACAATGCTTCACATACGGGTTCAATCCCCGCTCTCTCCTTTATAATTGAAAAAAGAAGTTTTTATTTTGTTTCTAAGTTGTTTATATATTCTAAACAATTTATTTTTCAATAATTTGAGCCACACCAATGTGATTTAAAAAAAAAAGCACATGTTCAGAACCATTGAATGTTGTTCTGGTGTGTGTCGAAGTACATCAAGTGGAAGTCAAAGTGGAGTGACAAATGGCGAAGTGGCATCAGACACCTCCTCAAGCACACGGCATTGCATCTACTGTGTAAAAAAAAAAAAAAAAAAAAAGTACACGTAACTATCTAAAAGTAGGTTTCCAATTAAGTTACTTTTGCACCACATTTAACTCCATATTAGATTGTGTAAACTGTGAATTAATGCACCTATATGTTTTTAGCTCATCAAGTCTGAGGACACATTAAATAGGAGACGGTGCTTGTTTATAAACAAAATTATACTTTTAGGGGAACATGCAGTGAAAATGTGGAAAAGCTGAGCATGAGTTACCTTTTCACAACACATCGACACTTTTCTTCAGCTGACGTGCGGGTAGACGAGCAGCAGCCGACCTAGAGACAATAAAATATTCCTTTATTGTGGACCCCTCAGTGCATGTAAACAATCAAAAATGACTTACTTACAAACTAACTTGAACCATGTGGTTGAGACAAACAAAACGCCAAACCAAACAATTCATCATTCCTTTTTCCGGTCGGTGTTTAACATCCGGGTCGCAGCTGAGTCGAGAGGCAAGCTAGCTACTAGCTACGCCTCTGAGGAGGCTCAACATGGCGGCTGTTGGTAGCAGTCGTGGGGATCGCCTCGGCAACTCCAATCAAAACAAATCTTCCCTCACGTCCCCGGAGAAAATACGCGAGCTTCTCAACGAGGGGGTGTCAGCAGCCGGCACCGGCACCGGCACCGGCACCGGCACCCAGTGGTGGGTTAAAAACCTTTGATCTGATTTTTACGACTTAGTTGTGCAGCATTTTGGCTAATCTCCCTAGCTAACGAGGAAGCATGGCAGCTATATCAGTAAGGAGCACGAGGAGATGCGTTTCTCAGACATGAGAGCTTGTGGATAGCCTGTCATTTCTTACACACATATTGTGCACGCGTTATCTTCCCCCTCTTGCGTGAAACCTGTGCTGCCAAATTCCTTGTGTTATCTACCCTGTCCGTGCTGTAAATTGTGAAGGGGTGGGGACTGACAGATGAACGCTGGCACTGATGTTCAAGCTAAGATGTAGAAGACTATAAGTGTCTCTTTTTGGTCTAGTCATGTTGGAAGCACGCATTCATTCAGTATTTAAAAATGTGTACATTATAAAACTGAGCTTTAACTGCGTTGTGTTTTTGTAATTGTAGTGGACAAGATGATTCAAAATACCCAGAAGTCAGTAGCAACACTCCTTCACCTTGTGAGGCAACCAACAAGGACTCCTTTTTCAGCAGAGTTCAATCTTACACAATATCCTTTTGTTGTTCTAAGATAAGTTGTATACATTATGTCAGTAATTAATGTATCAGAATTCCTTAGCACAGCACTGTTTGAAATGGGCCGGGAAGCCCCGCATGCTCTCCCCTCTCATGTGTGCCCGCTACGGCTGGATCAACATTGCCCACGACATGCTCAAGTGCTCCAGCTGCCAGGCCTTCCTCTGCGCATCACTACAACTCACATTAGACTTTGACAAATGTGAGCTGAGTGAGTCAGAAACCAAGTTTTAGTTCGGGGCTCGGAGGTGTGACGCTTTTCTCCTTTCAACTAGATGAGTCACGCATCACAGAGCTGTCCATGCAGCTTCAGACCAAACATGAGAAGTTTTGTCCCTGGCCTGACTTTCCTTGTCCAGGTGCGAGTGCTTGACTTGATGCACATGTTGAACGTGTTGTTTTAACCTACACGCTTAGTAATTCTTTGAATGTTTTGGATTTCAGAGCGATTGTGGATTGTAACAGCCGGTGAACCCTCAGCACTTGTGAACGCTTTCATTGAGCGTTATCAGAGCGCATGCATTCTTGGACAGCAACTTCCATCGATGAAGCCTGAGTTGTTGAAATCGATGGTGAGGAAGCATCTACTTGGATATGAACAATCATCTGGAAAATTCTGATGTTACTCTTCCGTGTCTTGTGTGTCTTTGCAGTCATTGACTGAGGATGTCATTAGTGTTATCCTGCAGCTAATAGAGGAGGAACAAAAAAGAAAAGGAACCACATGCTCGGAACCTTTTTCTGTCCAAGTGGCAGCGTGCATCGTTTCTCTCTGTGGCTGGGCTGCAAAGTGAGTTGCTCTAGTTCCCCTTACTTATAACGTCTTGATTGAGAGTAAGGTTGCAGCTGTCAGATGTTTTTAGAATCAAGTATTCTCACAATTATTCCATCATGGAGTGATAACTCTATTAGCCAACCAGAATTGTCGATGCTCACTTCTTAATAGTTGTTTCCTCCCCTTCATTTGTCTTTTTTTAACCTGTTTGTTTGACAGGCTTCATACTGAAGACGTGGTGGTTTTTTAAGTCTTGACCAAAAAAACCAAAACAGCACCGACATTCATTCCTTGGTAGTAATTTTAAGTGTTGACCAAAAAAAAAAAAAAACAGCACCGACTTCAGTATGAAGCCTGACAAACAGGTTCGAAGAAGCCAGAGGAAAGGTAGGCAACAACTAGTGACCATTCACGTGCTAAGCAAACAAGCAATACTGCACATACTGCACTATTTCTATACTTTTATATTCTGATTTATTTAATCTTGCAGAAGCATTTTTCGTTTTTGTTCCTAAAATTTGTGCAATACAGGCTAGTGTTTAAGTAATGATTCTGAAAAAGTGTGTGAGTAGAATTATCATTATATGTACTTGATCCAGTTCATCTAGTGTATAAATGTAGCTTTATCTTAAAAAAAAAAAAAGTCTGCAATATTTAGACCTCAAAGTTTTACACTGTTAATACAAGAAAAGAGAGTTTTGTTATGAATATTGATGAGTTTTAAAAGTTTATTTACTTAAAGTAAGTGCATAATAGTGTGCATTGTTTACCTTGTTTGATTTTAATGATGCTGGAAAAAAAAAAAATCCGTGAATCACGTCATCTTTTCCTGCAATGAGGTACTTCTGTGTTGAGCAGGCTTATCTGTCAAGGTCATACTGTTGCAACTTCATATACAGGAAGTAAAAGGCCCATTGTTAAAGAAAATGCAGGTGACTGGTGTCCACATTAAAGTATAAACATGTTATGCTGATAAATAATTATTTTCCCTAACAGCTGTCAAGCTAAAGGATAATCTGTGGTCAAAATTAATAGTGATGAATCTATGTTAATACATAATTAATGAGATGTTTTTTTGTGATTCATCAATGAGTTAGCGATTTAACTTTGACAGCACTAATATCAAGTCTTGGGTGCCTCGATTTGTCCGTTTTCAAAGGCCTTGGCTTTTGTCTGTGACATTAAATTGTTGGATTCCCGTTAACTGATACAAACATCAATGGAAATGATTGAGTGAAATACAACAACGGGAACATAACTGTCAGTTTGTTGTTGTCAGCGTTTTATATGTAAAATGATTATTAGTAATTTTTCTTTTATACACTTTTTCCTTTCATTGCCATTATGCCAGTTTGTTTGGACTCAGTGATGCTTCAGTCTGCAGTAACATTAGTCCATGTGGGAAAATAATCATTGCGAAGCATTGACCAAAATTTTGCTTCAGCGTATACGTGTGCGTACTGTGTAATTTTTGGAATAGCCCTAAACCTTTACTCACTTACTGTGGCTGGATTATGTGTAACACTGTTTTGTTTTTGTTTTTTTATGGTTCCTCAGCCCAGGTGTACACATCGCATCGCTGCCCATACTTAACTGCTCCTATTGTATGCGCAAAGTGGGCCTGTGGAATTTCCACCAAATGGAAGGTGTGGGCGGCGACGGAGAATCCGGAACGGATGCTGCAGGCGCCCCTACCACCTCTGCTCCCACTCAGGAGAGCCAGGGGGAACAGTCAACTCCGCCCTCGCCCACGGCTCCATCCACACCGAGTCGCATGAAGCTGAGGAGCCAAGACTCTTGCCGCTCTGACCAGGCAAGTTTCCATTCACGTTTGAATGACTAAACCGCCCTGAAGGCTATCAAGATTTTCTGACCCATTCTGCAGGGTGAGGGCACACCCGCAGCTTTGCGAGCCCGAAGCCGAGACTCGCCCAGTCCCGTTGAAGAGCCGCCGAGTCCCTTGATGAGGGGCAAGAGGCCTGCGAGTCGTAGCCGGGGGCAAGGTGACTGTTTGTCCCTTCCTTCCAAACGCCTGTGCCTCCCATTAGCTGTAAGTGCCCCCCCCCCCCCACCCCCCCCCCCCCCCCCCCCCCCCCCCACACACACACACACACACACGCTCTCATGCCTCAAAGTCCCCACGACATCAAATAACTCGCTCGCTCTTTTAGGGCGAGGTTGTGCACAAGACTGCGTTCGACCCACTGGCTCAGCACAGAGACTGGTGTCCCTGGCTGGCCGTCGGAAAGGAGAATGTGGATCCGCAGGCTACGCCTCTTCCAGACGCAGTGCAAACGCCTCATCAGCAAGGCTGGAAGGCCGCCCTTGACCTCCTCATGCCCGCGAAGAACACAGACGCAGCAGCTGGCAGTCCAGCACAGGTAAGTTGAACGACTCATGTACTTTGTCCCAAAATGACTTTGCACGTTGTCTGACATTCTCTTCTTCTGTCCTGTTCTCCCAGGATCGATCCAAAAGGGTGTTTGCTATATTCCGTCAGTGGCAGATAACTGCGCCATCTGAGTAGAGAATGCATCAACTAAAACATCGCACTACTGGACTGGAGAGATGAGGGAGAGTATTATATCCCATCGCTCTGTGAAGGAAGACCAATGAGTCCCTTCTGAATTTTGGGATACCAGCACGCCATGTTATGTTGGATAGAAATGTGTGTGAAAATCTGTGGAAGATAGGAAATCCCTGATGATGAGAAAGAGCCAGAACGGCTCGACACTGGATAGGCAATGTTTACTTTCATCGTGTGTTGAGTTGAGTCAGTGTTAGAATATCACCACAAATTCACAAATAGTGTGACTGTATGAGTGAAAGTACTTAACTCCTGATGATTGCAGGTTTTTATGAACGGTGTGCCATGAACTTGAACATGTTTGGACTTAGCTGCCTTGACTTTGAATTGGCCTTTTTGTGACATCCCATTGCTTATCTAGTCTTCACTATCAAGCATATGTTGCTTAATAAAATGGTTCTTTGAAATGTAGTCTGATGGTCAAATTAACATACGCGCATGAAATGTGTTATTACTATTTTAAATGTCATATGTTTTATTGATTAATTTGAATTTAGAGGCTTATTTAATTACGTTTACAACCCACTCTGTTCAGAAAATTGATACTGATCAGACATTTTGAAGTTTTTTTTTTTTTTTTTGTTAAATGCATTAATACATGTTTATATGTAACTATTTCTATTTTCAAAGCTTTCTTTTCCACCTAAAAGGGTAATTGGACCGAATTTATGAGTCAGACATTCCTGACAGTCTTTTGAGAGAGTGCAACAAAGAACCGCGTTTCATCCGACTGTATCACGTTGTATTGTTTGCTCTGCATTAAAAACTACAAATATGTCCGTCGACGGTGACGTTGCGTCGCGCAAATATGACTTATGCGCGGAGGGATCCCAGCTTGTCAGAACCATGGCCAGAGAGCTGAGAGACAGTGAACGCCAGTAGTCTGTCGAACGTTAGTTCGGCCACAGAGTAGGACGGATACGCTCAAACCGAGAAGAAGTGTTTACGGCCAACATTTCCCCAAGCCAATGTTAACTTTCGGATAGTGCCGTTGGCTAGTCTCGCTAGCGTTTCGAGGGCTAGCTTTCTTTTGACCTGCCTGTGTTCTGCGGTGGAAATCGCAAAAATGTCGTCTCCAAGTCCGGGCAAAAGGCGAATGGACACCGACGTGGTGAAACTGTATCCTTTTTTTTTTTAATCAACACAAGCCTCATTTTCCTCTCGGGCCACTTTTGCCCTTTTGTGTGTGGAGTTCTGATACGACCTAACGTTCTATTGACGTTTGTCCCGATGACTTTAACACATAGATCCTCCATTGTCACCGACTAGTGTTTGTGTAAACAACATTGTGTTATCAAAGCCTCGGCTATCCGTACCATTTCGTTGGTGGTTCTATTTAACAAACTAACAACGTCCACGACTTCACTCTGTCTTTTTGTTACACCGAACTATCGCAACGTTGGGGTTTATTGTTTAGCTCGCTCGTCTTGTGTTCAAAAATAACTGCAGGAGCTCGAGCAGATGCTAGCGTTGCTCAGCCCTTTACAGGAATGTCTTTCATCTTGTGGGGGCCACATTGAATGTAACACGGCTTTAATAAAATAAACGAACTGTTATGGCTTTGCCCTGACTGCTGTCAAGAGGATTTGTGTAAAATTTCGCCTCCTTTTACACGTTGGCACACCAGCTTGTTTACATAATGCACAGCGGACGTCAACTGAGAACGCTGCCTGTTTTTTGTCTTTTGTTCCAACACTTCTTCGCTAAAGCGCTGCCTGTTGTGTGATCAGAGCATACCTATCAGAACGTGTTCGAAAATGGGTCGTTTTGGAAGAGCACTTAGCTCAGCTGTCACTTGAAACGCTAGCTCGTAGCTTGTGTGTTAGCTTAGCGAGCTAGCGACAAGTCTTGTTGGTTGGGTTTTCAACATCAAAATGGCTACCTGATCTCCCGAGGCTCGCCGTACTGTACTTGTGGGGCCGCCTGACAAACGCGACACAAGCCAACGTGTGTCTTTTGCTTATATGGTATGTTGCTTATATTCGTTAAAAATAGGAGGTGACCCGTGGCAGACAGGTGAAGGTGCACTGCAGGTGTCGCGAGGCCAACTTTTTACACATCGTTTGTTAAGTCGTGTCAGTGTTTGTTCGCGTTTTTGTCTTTTAAATGTGTGCTGACAAATGGAGCTGTTTTTGTTTGTTTTGTTTTTGTTTTTTTGTGTTTTAACCCACTACATCACCACACCAGTCTGTATAGTGTTCTGGAAGCACAGTAGTTTTTTTGTTTTTGTCCCAGCACAGTGGAGCCTAATCATTGGGTGGGCTGTTACTAGACAGAAAGCACACGAGGGAGGTGCTTAGCACAGCTGATAGGATGACTGTAAAGCTTAGTCAGATGTGTGCCTTCCCACTAGGTTGCTCCTAATAAGGGGAAGTTGTCCTGAAACTGTCTGCATTTAATCAAGTAAAGGTCTTTTTTTGTTGATATATATATATCAATGCACATTTGTTTAACCCTACTGGCAATGTTCAACACTGAACAGTGCACCCCCACTTCTCCCTGATTTGGGGTGGGTGGGGTGCGGGTGGGGAACAGGTTTTCACCGCCACCTGCTCACTTCTCTTTACAAGCAAGAGCAGGACTCATTTGCTGACCATGTCATCTTGTCCTTGCCTCACCCCCATTACTTTCGTAACCAAAACTATAAAGTCATACTGTGCTTTATAATTTGCCATGATGGCCACCAGAGAGCTGGGGAATCTAGAACGAGGACCGTGAGGGAATACCTGAAAATGAAAGAGTGACCTCAGCGTGTTGTTTGGCCATATTTAAGTGCTGAGATTGTTGCTTAATATTGAGATCCGCCTTGTTGTTGGCTGGCATTCTAGTCACATGGCGTTTTGATACTATTTTAATTGGATGGTCATGGTGTCCTCTTATGCCATCTCCTTTGCTACATTGAATCAAATAGTTCTCTATTTAATAGTGTGGACTTGTACCAAGCATTGACAGCAGGCTTGTGTCGTTAACAATTAGTGACAGGATCTTTCTTTCTTTCTTTCTTTTTTTTTTTTTTTTTAAATTATTATTAAATAAACTCTAACCTCCCGTCCTTATATTCCCCTCATATGGGATTGAGGTCACTCACTTTGTTTGCTGTTTGCCTTGCTATTATTTGCACTTATTCATCACCTGCTCGCTTTACACGCACTTTCTAGCAGCAAGCCACTGGAATTTGAGCACAGGTTGACCACAAAGGACTTAAGCCTATGGTGAATGTGAGCTCTTGTGGCATCTGGTTGGTGGAATTTGGCGGTAGCGAATGGGGCAGAGCAGAAACACTTCATACAACACTAATGTTCCTAGAAATGTGTTGTAAAAGTTTGTTACATTTGTGTAAAATGTAAACTACTGACACCCATCAAAGGCCAGATTATTCCTTTGGTCTGTAAACTGCACTTTTCTGGACCATTCTCTGAAAATACCATCTGTTAGTTCCCTCTTTGAATGCATTACCTTACAGCGGCTGCATAGACCGCATAGTATTCTAGTACCTTTCAGTCACTGCTGGAAGGTCTTGAAAATGATTGGCTAGCAGTTCTGTGAAGCATGGCGACTCGTAATTTATATTCAGCATGGTGGGGAGTTGAGGTTCGTCCCTCAGCCCCCCACCCCGGTCTCCATCGTGACGTGTTTGGGTTCCTTTGTGGGTTCCTTTGTCAGTTATTTTTGTGTCCCTGCAGGTGAGTCCAACCAGGCCCAAGTGCTTCCTTTATCCTTGACGTTAAGTGTCGATGCAGTGTTTTGCCCTCGAGCATCTGATTTATTCTCAGTCAGGGGTCGGTTTCAACATTTTTTTTTTTTTAAATACACCCCTCCATACACACACTCCACACAGTTCTCTTACCCACCTCCCTCCTGAGGCTGAATGCCAAATCGGTGCTTTATCCACTCTCCACTTGGTCGTTCAACCCCCATTGTTGAGCTCCTGAAACACGACATCCGGCTATAGCATCAGCGGCCCTGAGTCCTTTTGTTGTTTTTGCGACCTCGGCCTCCTGTCACCAGCAAAGTCCAAACTACAGGCTTTGAAACTGCACTGGAGGAGAAGGGGAGGGGACAGGTGTTTTCTGACTGAGGGTCTTGACAGGAGCATGATAAACGTGTGACATCAGTGGGTGTGAAACCTCAGTCTGCTCACATGATCTTGATTTTCAATATGAGAACAGACCAGGGCAGGGCTTCACGACCCGTTTTGACTTTTTAGGTTGGTAGGTTTTAGGTGAAGCAGAAGGTGTCAGAAGAATTACCATAGGTATAACTGGTTGTGAGGGCCAAGTGTTCACAGCAGACGATCGAGTGGTGCATTGACCGTTGTCAACAACCAATAATGCCAGGTGCAGGCAGTATACTGCCTGTGGAGCCTCAAAACCATACAGAGTTGCAGGTTTTTCCTTGCATCGCTTTTGTGCTTAAAAGAGCACACCACTTAAAACTCATTTTGCGGTATTGTATTCGATTAGGCATTGTGTGTAAAGAATATAAGGGCAGATATCTCTGGCATCTTATTCCCTGAAATATTTATTTATTTTTTTAAACCGATTAAGTATCAAAATAAGAACATGCCGTGGGCATGACCATTATCCTGGTCACATTATAACGATGTAGACGACAGCCGCCTTCATTCATTTCTATGGGAGATTGCTGACAATGGGCAAAAAAAAAAAAATGGTGCCTTCTATCACCAAATACTGTGCCAATTCTGATCGGAGTGATCCTCACTACGTCAGGTTTCAAGTCCTTGCGTGGGTGCCGCAGTGGGCTCTCCTAAATGTGAGCTAAACAAGCCGAGCACAACGTTATGGTTAGTTTTTAATAAATGGTGTGTTCCAATGAGCAACTTCCAGTTAATCCCACAACACGAACAATAATCTTGGTTGTCAGCATGGCTGAGTTTCCTTAGAAAACAGATGGACTGAAGTTCCTTTCTTTGTTTGCTCAACTTTTTTTTTTTCCCCCGCCGGCCCCTGCCATCACGCACAAGCACGGCTTCTTAAGTTCCATTGATAAACGGTAATTAAGCAGACCGGATCATTCATTTGCCATACCGGCCCTGTTGTGGCATGATTGTGAAGTCAGTGTTTGGGCATCGTGTGTTAAATGACCTCATCAACCTTTGACTTCCTTATCTGTATTGTGATGAAATCAGCTGTGTCTTTCTCAAATTTAGGTTTGTCAGCACTTTTCATTAGCATGTCAGTGTTGAAATTGCAGATTATACTTTAGGCCGTGTCAACATGAGCTCATCCGACAATTGTCTCAGATCCAAACTGGAAGTTCTCCTGAGCTGCAATAATTAACCGTGCTTTTGTTTGTTTGTTTGTTTGTTTGTTTTGCTTGACAGACTGTGCTCCCTTTTGCCGTAAATAGACTGTTCATTCGGTGAAGGCTTGAGCGAAGGAGCAACATAGGGAATCATGTTTGATTGCAATGGGTGGCCTTTCATTTCTCACCCGACTAGACAAAGACGTGAGCCCGTGAAGTGCTGTGCTGCTGCAGCTCGCATACAAGGAGGGATCAGCCTGTTCTAATAGAGACTGAATTTGCATGGTAATGCTATTAAAAATAGCTTGTGCTTTCCGTAAAGTATTAAGCTGGAAGTAGTTGTTATGTTCAAAAGTGCAGTTGGCGGCGGATTCTTTCCCTTTAAAAGTAAAAATGGCCATTCTGCATCCAGAAAGTGCAGCTTTAAAGCGTTGCAAAACATCAGCGTTGGGCCCTTGGGGCTATATCGCTATTCACTATTGATATGTAAAAAAACACTGTGTGGTTCTTTTTCATGGACCACACATGCTGATATCAAATTGGTTTATTTTGTCAGAGCTGGAAGCATAGAAGACTGTCACTAAAAAAGAAAAACATAGTAGTGCTCAGTAGGGGTGTGAATTGCCTAGTACCTGACGATTCGATTCGTATCACGATTCACAGGTCACGATTCGATTCGATACCGATTAATCCCGATACGAATTTATAAGTCGATTGTTGCGATTTTTTTCATTCAAATTTAGAAAATACTAATCAGTAAGCTTGTAGAGTGTAAGATTTATATGAAAATGTATTATTTATTTATCTGAAATTTCAGTCTTATAGAGGTTGTAATCTGTTTCATGTTTGAACAGCATTAAAATAAAATATTAAGGCTTAATGTTCCGTTCATATAACATTCTTCCATGCTCAAGGTGTGAATCCTAAAAAAAAAAAAAAAAAAAAAAAAAAAAAAAATTCGATTCTGCCGATTATTGAATCGATTCGAGAATCGCGCGATGTAGTATCGCGATATATCGCCAAATCGATTTTTTTTTAACACCCCTAGTGCTCAGTGTTCCCTCTAATTTTCCAAGTGTCTGAGCATTCACAGAAACTCCCTGAGCATTTCTTGCACCATGGTGAGTAACATCCAAGTACGTATATACTCACAATGCCGTACCTCGCTGTAGCGAGTACTGAATTAAGCTTCTCGCTGAACGCGCCTAACTTGAAAATACTGATTTTTTTTCCATAGCGTTTTCACGTTACTGTCTTAACAGCGAAAATGCCATATCTGCCATATGGTTGTACCAAGCACAGCACACATATTTCATCAGTAAGAATGAAATAAAAAAAAAATAAAAAAATTCTCTTGTAAGCTTTATCTACAGGCATGGGCGCAGATGGCATTGTAGAAGGGGGTAGGGGGCCATGCCCCCCCCTCGGTTTCTTAAGGACCACGGTCCGTAGATTCTGTACCCTCCACTATCGAAGGGTTTAAAAATGAAAACAAACAATCGGGAAGTAGAAAACACTTGTTTACGACAACGTTTGCTCATCCACCATGTTTTTGCGTGCAGACCATCCGCGTAGTTTATAAATTCTTGTAGGTGCGCGGTGTGGAAAATGTGGGCAATGCGGATGCTGCTTAGGCTGCAAAAATCTGGTAAACAGGGCACTATTCGTTCCTCTCCTTTGTGGCGGGTAAGGCGACAGCGTATGTTGTGCTACTGATGCAGCAAAGTTACACAAAAAATTTCAGAACTTTTACCTCTGTGTCAGAAATGTAGTCAGCTTTCTTCCTCAAGTCGGACCTCCAACTCAAGGCAGACAAATCTTACAAGCCAGACATATGCTGTCTTCTAATCATGTAAACTTATAGTTAAATGTTTTGTTGTACATTTATAAGGCTGGGAACCACTGGGAGTGCGCAACCCTGTCGTTGCTGTCATTTGAGCTCTCAATTCCCATTTTCAGTTGAACACACCGTCAGTCTTAACCACCCTGTAAAATGGTGTTTGATCAACATGATAGAAGGAACAATATGGGGCTAGATACATCTTGACATGTACAGTCCTCAATGAATTGAAATATACGTTGAAATATAAGTGGAAGTTGCTACATCTTTGTTTTTATTTTAATCAATGGCTCATTTTTTTATTTTTACAGTGTGGGGTTTGTGGCCACTGGCCAGGATGAGGTCCCAATCAGGAACAAGCCATGCGCTTGTCTGTTTTAGGGTTCAGAAATAAGGGGGGAAATGAAGAAACAAAAAATAATAATCACAGTGTGCCTATTGCCGAGATGTGGCAATTAATCGTAATGTGTATTTGGGTGTAGTATTAGTCCGACTCGCAATAATAAAAGATTGAGAATGCAAATACATGTAAATGTAAATACAGCTCAAGTTGGATTTTTTTTTTTATGAGCTGCATATATTTGCTGTGTGCTGAGAGGGGGGGAGCACTGCACAATTGCTCACATGCACAGCTTGGAGAGAACATTGGTAGTGCTGCTTCTGCAATAACATGCGAACACGTTGATTATCGGCAATTATAAGCACTACGTAAAGAACAGTAATTCTACTTCAAGTTTATGATATTTGTTTTCTGTGAACGCCTGAGGGAAATAATCAGTTCAGGTGTTTACAGTTATAGCAAGCTTTAGTGCAAAGTTTGGTCAGGAGAAAAAGTGGGAACAGCTGGGCCCTTTTGTTTTCCTCTGCTGACTTATCAACGACTGCCCGGGCAAGCTGAGAACAGACGAAACACACAGCAACAGTGATAAAACTACACGCACATCGGCTGTTGCGCAAACCTGTCCAAATCCTATTCACGAGTCAGAATAAGCGTGCTGCTAAACAGCACACTTTGGATCCATCGCTGCAATGGCTATCACAGTGTCCTTCAAGCAGACCCTCCAGCTTAGCTGACTTAGCAAATGGTCTTCGGTTTGATAGTTGAGCTCCTCCTTTACACCAAGCAGGACAGTTCTTAGCAAACCAAGGATCGCTTCCAAGTAGTGCAGTCAGGCTCGAGTTGGATTGTAAACGTCAAGAGGCAAATTTAAAAAAGTAAGCTAATAATCAGGTGGGGTTTTGGAAGGCGCATTAAGTCCAACTCCCACAGCGGTACTTTTCCTACTGTGTCTGCCCGGTCGCCATTCTTTGCCATTCCAACCGCTTTCCAAAACGCAGAGTGAAGGGCAAATCAGGGCGCAGAGTAATCTGTTTAGCTCGCTCTGTGCAACATTCCAAAGATGCGCTGCATGCGTTTGCATGTGAGACATTTGAATTCTCCTCAGGGGACTGATGAGCATAGAGTAAATTTTTCCTGGAAGGTGACAGAACCACTTGAGTTATAATTGCATTAACTGTGGCTTCAGTTCAACTTGATTTTTTTTTTTTTTTTTTATTTTTTTTTTAAATCGCACAACAGCCTTTAATGTCATCTTTTATGGTCAATGAGCACCATATGGGTAATTGGATTTTGTTGATTAAATACCAAATTTTCCATGTGAAGTACAGCCATTGTCGTCCACTTGGGTCACTATCCTCACAAATTAGTGATTGAAAATAAATGTGTGTGGCTTTAAAAGGCGGGACCTCGCTGGTGAATGCCATGGTAAACAACCAAAATGGTGGATGGTGATTAATTTTTTGTTTTGTTTTGGTCCTCAACTCATTTTTCCCTCCAGCAAACTTGCCTTCTTGCAATTTTGCTTCATTTATTGTTCTTATCTTATTTCATAAGCATTTCATACAGTTCAGTAGTTCACTGTATAATTTCATGCAGGGAGATAGCAGCATACTATCACGTAGGTTGTGTTGCTTGGAGTTATGTCTAATATTTATGAATGAATGTCTGTAAAGTCAGTGTCCCTCCCCCAACAACTGGGATTTCCGAGTTCAAGAGGGCATTCCCGTACACACTTCCTGAAGTCTGTCAGGCTGGAGGTGGCCGCCTCTGAATTTTGTACGTAGGAAAAAACCCTGTTGTCAGTACATGTGACAACGTAAGCTGGTTCTGGCTTCAGCCGCGAGGCTGCTATGGATAGTCCACTCGTATATAAGTCTGTGGCTCAGGTTAGCAGCTGGCTGTTAATGGACCAATTGTTAGCCAGACTGCATGTAAAACGCCCGGGCGTCAGTTGCATCTGTAGCAGCTTGTGTATGACTGTACTTGCGTGTTTATTTTGTTCCTGTTTGTTCTGTGCGGTGTCTATCCTTGACCACTTGTGGGGCATCACAATATGTTCTAATTAGTGCTGGTAGGCTCCTATGTTAAATGAGCTAACCTTGATATCTTTGTTTTTCCAACAAAGTTGCATCTTTGTGTCTGTAGCTTGTTTGCAGAAAGGGCGATAGCTTACACTTTTCTTTCCAGTAGACATGTTGCTGCTGTCTTTTTTTGGAAGAGGAAGCTGTCATATGCTGGTGGACGGCTGCAATACTTCCTGCCTTTCATCTGTGATTGTACATTGTCACCCTTACACTTGCAAACTGTGGCTGCCTTTACCTCTGCGTGCGCTCAGGCAGTTTACTCTTGAAACATTTTAGTATTCTTAAACCTACTATTAGTTTCCGCTAAAAGACATTTTCAGTTAGTTGAAAGCTGCAAAAAGTTACTATTGTAGAATGGAAACATGTATATACCCATTGCTTGGTTACCACTGTTTTTGTTTAAACTTGCTGTTGCGTTGTTGTTTCTAAAAATATCCCTCTTACCATAGCCATGACACTGTCGCAGAACACTTTCAGGAACAGGAATATTTTTAATAGTTTCACTACAGTATCTAATTTATTTTTGTGTTCTCCAAGGCTTTTATCGGAGCCCACTCTCGTTCTGTAACTATTTACAGCAGGATAGTCTCGAAAACTGACTTGTCGTTGCTCTGCAGTGGAAACTGTGTTTGACTTGTGTTGAAATGTTTGACTTGTCATCCATAGGCCACATAACAAAGCGATGATGTCATTCAGCCTTCAAGGGAAGACGTCTACTCACTACCTATTGCCATCGCGTTTTCATTTTCTCTTCATTCTCTCATGTTTGCAGCTAGCTGGTTTGTTGGCTGACCTTATTCTACCCTCGCTTTTTCTAATGTTGTGTTTGGAGGACTGCAGTCTATTAGCTTCATCTTTGATTTCAGCTAAAGTGCATACGGTCGGCTGGCGGTGCATAATGAGCAATGCGTTTACATGCTGTAGTTGAGCTGAGCTTTAGGACATCATGTGACGTGTTCTTAAATTACTCGGGGATCATCAAGCAGTCTTTTATGTTATTCACTAACCTTTCATTTACTTCAGGAGAAGCTTGGATATGGCTTCCATTCCATGTCAATTGGTGGTCACAGTAATAGATGCTGTTTTATAACTGACTTTTCTTGGCTGATGTTATTAGATTCTATGCTAATAAATATTTATCAGGGGGATGTTGTGTGATTGAAATGTGCTGTGTCACTGTTGTTGAGACTGATGCAATTTGTGTGTTCCTCATTTTAAAACAAATATGGCAGGGAGGTGGTTTAAAAAAATGTAATTTGCATTTTGACACAGTGCCTGTCTTCCATGTTTGTGTTCTATACTTGGAGATATGTTGGTCAGGATGGGATATTTTTAAGAAATGAAAATAAGACATGTCTACACCACAAGCGTAAACACTATTTGCAGCATATTTATCCTCTTGAACCTCTTTGAAAAGTCAAACTGGTCGACGAGGGATAAATGTTTAATTATAGGAGAGAGAGAGTAGTTTGTCAGGATTTTTTTTTTTTTTAAGCTAGTGTGCCACATGTTTTTCAGGTGCTTCAAGAAAGTAAAGCACGTAAATTAATATGAGGGATTGGTTCTGTTTAGGTCAGGGTGTGTGTGTGTGTGTCTGTGTGGATGAAAAGATAATGACACCCGGTGCAAGCCACAGATTATGATTTATATATTCTAATCCAAGGTAAGAGAAAGCGGGTGTAGCTTATTGTATAATTCATCGTCATAGGTTCCAATTCCAAACAATTATGAATAGGGATGGGCGATTACCAATACCAGGTATTAGTATCGGTGCCAATACCAGCTTTATTAGGTATCCTTACTCACGGCCTCTTGTGGCCATTTATGATGGGGAATTAGAAGAATAGAAAAGTGCCATTACTTCCGTGCAATTTTAAGGAAAAATTATATATTGGTATATAAAGGCCTTAAAGATCCCCTGTTATTAGC